>NC_037669.1:163097830-163301820 GCF_003255815.1 Theropithecus gelada | reverse complement strand
CCCAGGCTGGAGTGCAGTGGCCAGATCTCAGCTCACTGCAAGCTCCGCCTCCTGGGTTTACGCCATTCTCCTGCCTCAGCCTCCCGAGTAGCTGGGACTACAGGCGCCCGCCACCTCGCCCAGCTAGTTTTTTGTATTTTTTAGTAGAGACGGGGTTTCACCGTGTTAGCCAGGATGGTCTCGATCTCCTGACCTCGTGATCCGCCCGTCTCGGCCTCCCAAAGTGCTGGGATTACAGGCTTGAGCCACCGCGCCCGGCGGCTCTCCCTTTTTCTATTGTCCCTTACTACCCCAGTCCCTACTCCCACCCCAGACTTTTTACTTCCTAACAGGACATCCCAAGATCCTTTATTCATTACTCATGACATGACCTTCAAACTCCTGATCACTCACCAATGGGCACATTTTAATTTGCCATTGTCCTTCTGAAGATGTGGTGCCCAGATCCAAATACAATGCTTTGAGTGTTCATATGAAAACATTTTACCAGGTAAATATCAAGGTTGTAAAGATTCTTTCTGTTTCCTTTGTTTCAGCCAGGAAGTTTTCAGTGAAATATTTTAATTGTAAGTCAATCATAAGGAAATCATAAGATGTGAGAAAAGTATCTTAGCAAGGGAGAATGAGATTGTTAGATTCACATAATGGATTATAATGTGGAAAGAGTTGATAGAGATGGGATGATTAAAAGAACAATATTAAGCAGTCTTAGGTATGTGAATTGTCCTTAGCTACACCTGGGACAAAGAAATTACAAGAAGACTAACGAGACTAAGGAGAAGACACAGTGTAATGTAAATAAAAGAACAAAGGATATGTGCATATTAATGGAGAAAAGGAAAATTCTAGAGTCTGAGAAAGTCAAGAAAGAATCAAATACAGAAATGTGAAGCCCCAGAAAAAAAAATGGAAACATTCATAAAGTTTCCCCATTCATTTCTGAGTGCAATTTTTAAAATGGAAAAAGAATGGTTATCTTTTTGAGTGAATGAAGTTCATTATATAAATTGTTCCTATATTGCTGCCTAAACTTTGCTCTCCAAAAATTGCTTCTAAAAACCATGAAATAGGGACATTTACATGTAAAACTATTTAAATAAATGTCTACAACTAAATCAGAGAGTGTGTTTTTGGAAGATAAAACCAACTGGTTTTGAAATTTAAGAATATTTTTATTCTCAAGAATAGAATGAAAGATTTTTCATTAAGAAATGAAAAGAATTTTACTGCTAGTCAATTCACACTTATCCCTCTGTCGGATTCAAGTTTCAAAGGTGTGGGGGCTTATATGATCGTGGAATAAAGGAAGGAAGGAAAGAATGAAAGAATAGGATGAAACAAGGAAGATGGAAAGGAGAGTGGAAGTCAAGACTACTGATAGCATTGTCAGAATTTAGGCCATCGGGGCCTTGTGAATTTCTTCAGTGGTGTTCCTGTTGAATAGTGGTGGTAAGGACAACTTACAACTAAGCACTTGCAGGCTGTTACTCCATCCTTCTTTTATTCCTTTATTTTCTGGAGCTAATAAAAGAGCTGATTAATGTTTGCAACTATGTCAAATTGATGATGATGATGATAGTGACAACATTGGATATCACCCCTTTCTCTGCTCCTCTTTTAATCAGAAGTACCTGAAAAAGTTATCTGATGTGTTCACCTCTTCTCAGTTCACTCCTATACCTACTCCACTTCTCCTTTCCTTTTCCCTTGAAACCACTCCCACCAGGCACTTACCCTGGCCACACCACCGGAACACGGTACCCAGAGATCTCCACTTTGCTAAACTCAACCAGTGACTAGATCTCAACCATAGAACTTTGCTCTGTAAGCAGCATGTGATACAGCTCATCATTCTTTTTAAGAAAAACTTTAGAAATTCTTCTGGCTCCCAGATTCCACACTTGCTGAATGTCCACTTCTTACTTCCCCAGCTGTTCCTCTCAGGGCTACTCTGCTGGTTTCTCCTCATCCTCCTGACCTCCAAGTGTGCCCCAGGCCTCAGTTCTTAGCCTTCTTTTTGTATCAATATTCACTCCCATTCATAGGTCAGCTTCCTAATTTTCATGACTGTAAATCTTCAATGAGTGTTAAAGATGAAAAAGTTATGCATGCTATATTAGATGAATAATTTCTGCCCAGCAAGATATTCATGTCCTAGACCCCAGAGCCTATAAGTATGTTACTTTCCACAAAAGGGACTTTGGAGATGTGATTAAATTAAGGATCTTGAGAGGGGTTGATTATCTTGGATCATCTGGGTAGGCACAATGTAATCACAGGGCCCTTATAATAGGGAAGCAGGAGGGCCAGAGTCAGCAAAGAAGATATGAAGAGAGGGGCAGACACCAGGGAGACACTTGACGAATTGTCAGTGCTGGTTTTGAAGATGGAGGAAGGGGCCACAAGCTAAGGAATATGAATGGCTTCTATAAGTTACAAAAAACAAGGAAATAGATTCTCCTCTAGAGCCTCCAGAAGAAAAGCAACTCTGCTGACACCTTGATTTGAGCCCTGGATGACCCATTTCAGATTTTTGACCTCTAGAATTGTACATAATAAATTCGTGTTGTCTTAAACCACTTTGTATAATATGTATGGTACAGCACCAATAGGAAAAATTTACATATATACTAATAATTTGGTACACAACCAATAGGAAAAACTTATATACATACTAAAGTGTTTTGAAGTGAAGTACACTGATTTCTGCAAATTTCTTTGATATACATAAAAAACATAAGTTTACTAGACAGAGGCATAGATAGATGGTTAGAAGCATGCTAAAGCTATCACAGGAAAATGTTCATGGTAGAATCTAGATGGTGGGTATATGGATACTAACTTAAAATTCTTTCAACTTTTCTGTATGCTTGAAATTTTAAAAAATAAAATGTTAGGGAAAGGGTTAAATTATGAATTTTTCTAAAATTTTAGTTATTTGGCTTCCTAAAAAGAAAACATGTATTTTTCTCAGAAAAGTCGTGGATTTTCTCTGGATATTTTATACTTCTAACTATCTACATTGTCTGGTCCCCCAGTGACTAAATGCATATATTTTAGGAAGGGCTAAAACACAGCAAAGGTAATTAATTAGACCCCATGAAGACTGAAGGCTTAACCTTGACATCAGTAGTAACAAGCATAGTCAACGGAGCTACATAGTCTAAGAAAAAAGTAATAACCCTATGGAATGCTAATATATAGATTTGCAAATGAATTAGCTCTATAATTTATCAAATCTGAACTACACGAGGTACTCTGAAAATTGGTAACTATTCCATACTTCAGTGGAAAAACACCAGGAAAAAAAAAAAAAGAAAAAACTTTGATGTAACTTTCATTCTTTCAAGAAGAATATATACCACTCACACCTTTATGAGAAAATTCTTATTTCCCCAGGGAACACTGTTAGGGGCAGTTAAGAAAACAGACAGTTTCTGAGGGCCTTTTTGTTTATTAGGGAGTAAGATTAAAAGAAAATGTCTGGCTGTGATTTCTTGGGCGAGAGGACGTAGGGAGAACTGGCTTCTTTGGAATTTTTTCTGATACAGGCTCAAGGGAATGGGTATGATTTTAATACATGAGCTGCTGTTTTCCATACTAAGTAATGCTTTTTCTTACTCGACATCTCTCTTTATCATCACTGCACAGTAAGGCTGGGCTCAGGCTTGCGGGTTTCTGCCTGAGAAGGCACACTGCAGATAATTTAGAGTCAGATTCTGGGCTTTTTACTTTCTAAGCAGGCCTTTGAAATTCATGAGAGAAAAACAAGGGTTTTAATTTACAAAAGCTGTACTTTCTGGGAAGGAAAACCACTCTGAGTTATAAAATTTTGGTTGGAGAATCAAAAACAAAGCTCTGAAGAAATCAGAGCACACAGTATAAGCCATCACCACTGGCTCTCCACCTGGCTGCATGATAGAACCACCTGGGGATGTTTTCTAAAAATGCCATTGCCTGGGCTGGGTCTGGACCAGCTGAAGGAGATCGCTTGCTGTGGGGGCTCAGTATTGGTATTTTTAAAGTCCCCCATGTAATACCCACATACTAGGTGATTCTCATAGGCACTCAGAGTTGAGAACCACTGCCCAACTCAACAGAATGGAAACTCAATAGATGACCATGCACACTTCCCTGCTCTTTAAAACTAGGTCAGAGGTATTTGAATTATCAGGCTAGAGTCAGATTAGAGCTCCAGGCTTACACATTACTGTGGGCCTCTGGGAAAGGGTCCTGCTCCTTGTCTTTCTGTGATGGAATCTTAGATAGAGTTGGTGGGGGTACCTAAAAGTGAGAAAATTTATGCCTTGTTACTGAACCAAACCTGGGTCCCTTGGCCCAGCACAGTAAAGACAAATACCTGTACCAAAGTTTGCAGCAAGAAAAAGGAGGGCATTTATTTGCAGGGTGCCAAGCAAGGAAAATCAGACGCTATTGTGTGTGATCCTACTTCCCCAGTGGCTTATAAGCAAGGGTTTTTAAAGGCAGGGGAACAATTTTGGAAACAGAAATTACAGGTATGAAAAAAAAATAGAACCTTGGGACCCTGAACTCACTATACCAAAGGGCAAGTTCAGCTTAGAAGCTGAGTCACAAATACTGTCTTCCTTTGACTCCCAGATAGCTGTAATTTCACAGCCCCACATCATAGCCTCATTTCCTCTACTTCCTCTTTCCACGTTTGCTTCATCTTATGTAAAACTCACTGAGCGTGAGACAATGCATCATTGACTTTTTCCTCTATTCCCTCTTTTCACTGTAAAATGTACTGAGGCTAATTAGAAGCTCACAAGAATGTGACCACCTGCCTTACTGCCTGCCTCCTTTTCTTCTCCTTCCTGCTTGCAGTTCCCCTTTTGTGAACTTCAGTTCACAAAAACATAGATCACAGGAGCATCTGTGATCTATGCTTTTTCCCAGGCACATTCTCAGCTTTGGCCAAATAAACCTCTAATGGATGGAGACTTGCTTCAGTCACTTTTTGGTTTACATTTTGGTAACCACAAAGGGGCTGTCTGAGTGGAGTTGGCTCTTGGCCTGTAGCAGCGCTCCTACTGGGCCCCCAGTACCAGCTGGAGCTCTTTATTGCTCTGGCCTATTGGATGATTTGCTGAAGTCTGAGAGTTTCTCCCTCCAGAGATCCCTAATCACTCAAAAATTTCCAGTTGAGATCTGAAGTTTATTCTGCTGAAGAACTACTTTCCTGGGAGTTCTTACTTCTAACAAGGAAGATGACTTTCCTGCTTCCATAGTGGCAGAGAGCAGTTTTCAGCCTGGGCCCCATCTCCAGGTAAGGAGCTGGTTTGGGGTGTCATTTGGGGATTTAGTAGCTGAAGGTCAAGGCTTACTGTCGGTTGCCTGTAATTTCTCCTCATGCTCAGAAATCTCAATTTTATGTAAATCGTGTGATTGCTTTTTTCTGTTTTTTGTTTGTTTGTTTGTTTCAGTCCATGTTCCATTAGATTTAACCAACTTCTAACCTCCTCTAAAGTTGACTAAAATCCCTGCAGCTGTAGAAAGTCAAATTCCACCTCTAAAAACCCCAGCCACTTAAGAAAAATTAAAATTTGACTATCTGAAATGTTTCACATAATAAGACTGCCTTTCCAGCCTCTCTCTCTCTCATTGTGCTATTAATTTAAAGATTTTAGAGATCTCCTATTCTAAACAATTAATGAAAAGATCAGGTATTTTAAAGGAAGCCTAATAGTTTCATGGCTAGCCTTAAAAATTCTCTTGACTAAATTAAGAGCAAACTCGGACCGAAAATAGTTCTGGTAGTTAAAATTCCCAACGCAGCTTGGGTTTGCTTCCTGATTAGGGAATAACAATGGCCATTCTACCTTGTGGCCTAATTGTTAAAACCCTCCACAGCATGGGTTTGATTCCTGGTCAGGGAACCAGGCTGTCTTGGTTTAATATTTATGTGGCTTTGGGGGTACCAATGTATTATTGATCTTTTCCCCTTACGTGGACAGCTTTTGATTTCCTGTCTTCTGTCTGTGGTGGGGGACCCAAGGCTCTTGGGCCTTCATGTATGGACAGTAAGCTGTAAAGTTAAGACCCTAGAAAATATGGCCTGAAAGAAATGTGGGTTAAACCCTGTTTATGGCTAGTGAAACTTTCCTTTCTCTTAGTTATTTTTGGGGTGATTCTGGATCTTGTAAAAACTACTTGTCACCTCTTTGGAGCTACGTCATGTGTGCATCTGTGGTTATAACTTTGGTTATGGTAATTGAGAGGGTATCTTTGGCAAGGATGTTCAAAAGCCAAAAATATCAGCTATTTGTCCCAGCTGAAATCTTGTAATAAGAGATTTGAAAGGATTTTTTAAAAAGAAATCTGAGTGGAGTTGGCTTACTCCAAAACTCCAAATCTACAATTAGAAGTCAGCTTAATTAAAAGTTGATATCCAAGGTAGATTAAATTTGTGTGTGTGTAAATATATAAACACACACACACACATATATATATATATAAAACCATTATGCTTTTTCTCTTTTTGGATTCTATTTTTAGGAATTTTTTAGTTGACTGAAACATTAAAAAAAAAAATATGTGCTTGGTACTTCTGTTCACTTCCTTTCTTAAAAATTGTTCCATTTATTTTTACTCCACCCTATTCCTCCTTCCTCTTTGCCATCTTCAGTCTCTTGGATTGTGTTACCTAATCTCTTTGGCTTTGGGGGGTACCAGAAATTGCTTTGTATTGTGAAAAAAAGACTTGACCATGGAGTATATATTAAATAGCGAACGGGTGGATCACAGAGTGGGCTGATTGGCTTGGGTTGTTCACTGGCCTCTGGGGAATGTCCTTATACAGAGGAACACTGTGGAAGTGTAACCGTCCAATGAGTGCACCTTGCCCACTGCCTAGACAGAGCCGATTTATCAAGACGGGGGAATCATAATGGATGGAGAAAGAGTAATTCACACACAGCTGGCTATGTGGGAGACCGGAGTTTTATTATTACATTTGGGGATCAGAATTTTTAAAGATAATTTGGCGGGAAGGGGCTTGGGAAGCGGGGGGTGATGATTGGTCAGGCTGGAGATGGAATCATAGGGGGTCGAAATGAAATTTTCTTGCTGTCTTCTGTTCCTGTTTGGGATGGCAGAACTGGTTGAGCCAGATTACAGGTCTGAGTGGTGTCAGCTGATCCATGGAGTGCAGAGTCTGCAAAATATCTCAAGCACTCACCTTAGGTTTTATAATAGTGATGTTATCCCCAGGAGCAATTTGGGGAGGTTCAGATTCTTGGAACCAGAGGCTGCATGACCCTAAACTGTACTTTCTAGTCTTGTGGGTAATTTGTTAGTCCTGTCTAGGCAGACTGGTCCCCAGGCAAGAAGGGGGTCTTTTCTGGAAAGGACTATTATCAATTTTGTTTCAGAATCAAACCATGAACTGAATTCCTTCCCAAAGTTAGTTCGGCCTATGCCCAGGAATGAATAAGAACAGCTTAAAAGTTAGAAGCAAGATGGAGTTGGCTAGGTCTGATTTCTTTCACTGTCATAATTTCCTCAGTTACAATTTTGCAAAGGCAGTTTCAATTTTCCAATTTATGTATATTTGGATCAGGTTTACATTAATTACAATGTTAACTCTTAGCAACTCTTATTTTTAGTGAAAAACCTAAGAGGTAGCATTTTTAATTATGTATCAGATGCAGAGCTCAGGACTAAAAACAGAGCTGCAGATAAGGCATGGCTCTTCCCAGCTGAACCAGGAGGCATAGCTGGGCCAGGGAGAGCTCCACGTTGTTGTTAGGCCTTACTGTAACCATTTTTTTTAGAGCCTATATTTTTTATACAAACTATATAAGGAAAGTAAGATGAGTTTTGATTTAAAAAATTTTAAGAAGGCATAGAAATGTGATTTTTGTTAAAGGGAAAGTAATTTTTCCCAGTTTAGAGGATTTTTATTATTTTTAATTAAAGAAGTAAAAACAGTGTCAGGTAAAGCTATATGAATACAGAAAGGTGAAAAAGAATGCAAATTTTTATCCTAAGGTACAATGATAGGACAAAACTGAAGGTTTAAGCAAGTTATAGAAAGTTTATGAAATTGATCTTGTGAAAGGAATTCTGTGTGTGCTTAAATTGGCTAAAATGTAAAAGAGATTATTTAGTTTTCCTATAAATTAAGCATTAATAGCAAAAGCACACCAATGTGAGAGTCTGGGACCCTGTGTCAGAATAATAGGGTTTTGTTTGTTTCTTTGTTTTTTGCAGGATTGATCCACTCTATAACAAAAGATTGAAAAAGTTTTTAAAAGATTTATGGAAATCTTACCTTATGGTCTAACTGATTGAGATTAGACGGATTTGCTTATTTATAAGGTTTTGTGAAAACTTACCTTTAAGTCATTGTTCTCCTAAGGTAGGAAATGGTTGTGATTCCTGATCTGAAGAGTTTTATCTTGGGAAGTACTGGTTTGCAATGATCGATGGTTTGGGTACACAGGATTTAGAGAAGGAGTAAACTGGATTATGATGGCCTGCACCAACTAGAACAGGACAGGCGGAAAGAATTGTTTCTTTTTTTTTTTTTTTTTTTTTTTTGAGGTGGAGTCTCGCTCTGTTGCCCAGGCTGGAGTGCAGTGGCGCGATCTCGGCTCACTGCAAGCTCTGCCTCCCGGGTTTACGCCATTCTCCTACCTCAGCCTCCCGAGTAGCTGGGACTACAGGTGCCCGCCACCACACCCGGCTAGTTTTTTTTTTTTGTATTTTTTTTAGTAGAGACGGGGTTTCACCGTGTTAGCCAGGATGGTCTCGATCTCCTGACCTCATGATCCGCCTGTCTTGGCCTCCCAAAGTGCTGGGATTACGGGCGTGAGCCACCGCGCCCAGCAAGAATTGTTGACAAAAGGAAAAATAAGAAGGGAAGACAGAGTATTTGGTTTAATGGAAGGGCTATGACAGTGAGGATCACACTTGGGAACCAGAGTGGCATCTCGTGAAACATGAGGAATACAGACACCACGTCAAAAAGCAGAAAGAGAGCACACTGACCAGAACAAATGGCACTCTCCAAACAATGCTAGGAAATAAATCTCCAGATCCACCAATAGAAACTTTGATAAGACCTCTCCTAAGTCACTAGAGATTGGCAAACACCACAAGTCTAAAAACAGCCAGTTGTTTGCTGCTACCTGGAAGTTCAGGAAAAACACAGCTCCATCTCTCTCTAGCTGGAAGAATATTGACCTAGCAAAGTCACGTGTCAAGATACTTGTGTTTAAGAGCCCCATGAAGAGCAGAACCACAGTGGATGGCTTTCAGAACGAGAGGCCCCAGAAACTGGACCCTGTTGAGCAGGGTCAGGATGACATGATAGTGACTGAATAGCCAGTTGGAGCTATAGAATGGTGGCAGGAGAATAATAAGTTGGAGTTTTATTGGACCCCTGTGCATGGAGCAGGTCAGGATGGGAAACAGGCCCTGAATACACCCACTAGTGCCTCAGGTGTCTGGCCCCATGACTACAGCCATGACCACAGCCCTAGCTATTAATGAGAAAGGTACATCTCTGTTTATGGATGCATTAACAGCCAATGGAACAACCAACATGCAGACATCTGTTATAGGAGTGACACCCGGGAGAAGAAAATTTATTGATGGCAGAAAAGGCCAACCTTTGGCAAGTGATTGCGTTTGAGCATGAGGCAAACAGAAAGTGCCGCAGATAAAGAGCTATTGTCATCAGAAAGCAGGATGATTTCACTCACCTTGTGATATTCACAGAATCATCAGAGAATAACTCGCTAATTTTCAAGGTAATGAAAGAAGTACAGGCCGGGCACGGTGACTCACGCCTGTAATCCCAGCACTTTGGGAGGCCGAGGCAGGCAGATCACTTGAGGCCAGGAGTTTGAGACCAGCCTGGCCAACATGGTGAAAACCCATCTCTGCTAAAAATGCAAAAAAATTCGCCCACTTGTAATCCCAGCTGCTCAGGAGGCTGAGGCAGGAAAATCATTTGAATCTGGGAGGCAGAGGTTGCAGTGAGCTGAGATGGCACCACTGTATTCCAGCCTGGGAAACAGAGTGACTCTGTCTCAAAAGAAAAGAAAAAAGAAAAGAAGAAAAAGAAAGCCAAAGTGCTTGAGCACAGCTGCTGCTGATGACAGAAAGCTTATGCTGCTCAGTGCCATTGGCAGTGTCTTCTGTTGTGCACTTGACTTTATTTATTTTATATAGCATTCAACAAATGACAGCAAAAGAGAAAGCACTAAAACCGCAGAAGCTATCAGAAACTTCGTGAATACTTTCATACAGTTTCAGAAGTCTATTACTGTAGTAGTCAATGGCCCAACCATTAGGCTAAGAGCATCTATATTGCTTCTTTGCAATATGGTCTGGACTAATGAAAAGGCTTGGTTTCCACCGCTCTCTACTACCTTTGGACAGAATCCAGATGGCTGTTCTACCATTGTTTCCCAAAATAATGGAAGGAGCATTTGCAAATGAGATATTGCTCAGTGGGCAGAAGCTGACCGCACAGGAGGCTGCGGTAAAGGTCTGGTAGCCCAGGTATTTGGGCCCGGGACCTTCACCCGGGAAGTTATGATTTGAATTAAGAAGTTTGCTTCATGTAATCCGGTTGTGCTTGAGGAATCTGAAGCCCTTGTGTGCTGCAACATGAAGATGGAGTTGGAGCAGGCCAATGAGATGGAGTGCTGCCTGCTGATGATGCAGGGATGGGCTGAGCCGAAGAACATCATTGGTTTCCCTAATCCATTCTTGCAGCCTGAAAAAAGTCACCCATAGTTCACACTTGGAAACAGGACTGGAAATAGTCAAGTTATTTATTATCAAGAAGCTTTTAAGTACTGTAGCTTTAAAATAAGTAACTAGAAAGCTGCTTTGTCCACATAAGTGTAAAAGTGTAATGGTGAGCACTAGACTGCTCTTGGAAGCTCTAGTTTTTGTTTTCTTTGGCTAGTACAATATAAAAAAAGGAATTCTGTTTTATTAGTTTTGAATTGCAGAAAAGTCTAGAGTAATGTTTGATAATGTTTGTTTTTCTCATGTTTTTCTTCTGGAGTACAGAATCTAAAGGAGTATCAGCCAGCCTCACTAATACAGAGATACAGAATGTCTGAGGTATTGCCTTTGTCTCCAAGAAGGTACAAATACTTCAGAGATGGGAAATTCTACATCAAAAGTGAGATTTATCTTGTAAGATAAATCTTTCTGATTAAAAATCCACTGATGAGCATACCCCTAAACCAAACACATGCTTAGGATTCATGCGAGATACCAATTGGTTTCCTCTTCTTTTTAAAATATATCCAGCTCTTACCCAGTTAGCATGAAGAAACCACTGTCTCTCTAAAAGAAAGCTTCTTTTGTAGTATTAGTGAATCACTGAATAGCTTAATAATGAATATCTAAGTTACGCTAGTCTTACCAAGCTTTAAACAGTTTTTCTGACCCTTTAAAAAACAAAAAAAAAACAAAACAAAGCTACCAAAGTGCCTTTTATTACTGGGTCAGAAATATTACCTTATACACAGTTTTCATTTTCTATTTGCAGATAGGACTAATATATTACATCAAATAAAGTATTTTTATGTTTATAAAATGTAATTTTTAGGTTCGCTTAGAATATATTTAATTTAATAAGTTAAAGTTCTTTTAACATAGTATTAGTTGCAGAAACTCCTTTCAAAACAAAAAAAGAACTACCTTATTTTCAACTTTTAATGTTCTTGGCCTCTGCTTTTATGTCTATACAATATACTATTACAATATGGCGTCCAAGAGCGCCCTGTGTGGATAGACATGTGAATTCCTTCCAGGAGTGAGTACTCATTCCAGACTACAGATGCTTACTGTATTAGTCTGTTCTCACACTGCTAATAAAGACATAACTGAGACTGGGTAATTTATAAAGGAAAGAAGTTTAATGAACTCACAGTTCCACATGGCTGTGGAGGCCTAACAATCATGGCAGACCGCAAAGGAGAAGCAAAGGCATGTCTTACATGGCAGCAAGCAACAGTGCTTGTGCACTGTTCTATAAAAATTTTATAAAAATTCTACTCCTATTTATAAAACCATCAGATCTCATGAGACTTATTCACTACCATGAAATCAGTATGGGGAGAACTGCCTCCAAGACTCAGTTATCTTCATCTGGCCCCACCCTTGACACATAGGGATTATGACAATTCAAGGTGAGATTTGGATGGGTACATAGCCAAACCATATCACTTATTATTAGTTAGGCTTCTGAGTTTGCAATCATATTGAATGTATGAAGAGTGAAAACAAATCAAAACCTTATTTCTGTGCAATATTGAAGTTTATACTCAGAACTGACCACCACCCCAGCCATGCAAAGTGCTGTACAGTGTGTAAATCAACCTTTATCTTGGATTGATTGGTATAGTAATTCTGCATCTGTGGGGCCTACCTTTTCATTCAGTAGTTTGGACTATATATAAACTGTATAATCTGTAAAATTTTTATAGAATAAATATTCAGTTGTGAAAACTGGTTAAATCAAACTAACATTTCTTACACACACACACACACACACACACATACATACATACAATTAGCTGTTAATAATACACTAAATACAAAGGTAAAATTTGGTTTTCTCTTTTGAACAAGATTTTCGTGTGACATTAAGAGAGAATAAAATATTTTTGTTTACCTTCTAATCCAAAAATAAAATTCTAAGCCCCCAGCTGACTAAATGGACTGCTCTCTTGGCCAAGGTGGTCCCGAAGAAACCTGAAAAACTAGTTCAGGTGTGATGGGAAGGGAATGCTGCATAGGCCTCCTTATACCCTCCTCTCTTTGGAATTTAGGCACAACTGACCAGCATTAACATTAAACTGGAGATCACAAGACTGACCAAACAGACTCTTTGGATACCAAATTCCAACCTGACTCTGGTATGGCATCACATGAAGGACAGTAAGCCCTGAAGGAAATCAAAGTGTTTTACCCCAAAATGTATTTTTTTACATATTTTAAAATGACTCTGCAAAGCTGTCTCTTGTGAGAGAAATTTGCAATCTATAGAGAATCTCCTTCCCTTGCTAGATCTTCTTCTGGAGAGTCTGACACCTTGTAAGGCCCAATAGGAGAAATTTGCTATCTATTCTCTATGAAACCTCCTATCCGGAAGCTTCAGCTACATGACAAGAACCTTGGCTTCCACAATGCCCCTTGTCTCAACTCAAGCATTTCTTTATGCTAACTTCAAACTCTTCAGGCAAAGCTTAAGTCTTTCAATCAATTGCCAGTCAGAAAACCTTTGGATCCACCTTTGACCTGGAAGCCCCTACTTCAAGATGTCCTACTTTTCTGGGCCAAACCAATGTATACCTTCCATGTATTGATTTAATGCTTTTACCTGTAACTTCTGCCTCCCTAAAATGTATCTTATATAAAATGTAGATTTACTGGGCATGAGACAATGCATAATTGACTTTTCCACTACTCCCTATTTTCGTATGTAAAATGTAGATTTACTGAGGCTACTTAGAGCCTCACAAGAATGTAATGATGTGCCTCACTGCCTCCCTCCCTCCTGTTTGCTCTTTCCCCTTTAAATACTGAAGTTCACGACACCCTTGGCAAATGCATAGATCACAAATGCTCCTATGATTTGTGGTTTTCCCAGGCATGTCTTGCACTTTGGCTAAATAAACCTCTAATCAATTGAGACACCTACCTCAGTCACCTTTTGGTTTACACAGGCAAAACTGTAAATCGATACTTGGAGGTTACATTGGTTTGGCCCCAAAAGGCAGGATATCTTGATGCAGTGGGTTTACAGGTCATAGGTAGATTCAGCGATTCTTTGATTTGCAATTGGTTAAGGAAGCAAGGCTTTGTCTAAAAACTTAGGGTTAACAGAAAAAAAATGTTAAGGTGTGGCCTGTGGATGTGAATTTCTCTAGGCCCCTCAGGAAGAAATTTAGAACAAAGAATGGTGGACAGAGTTCAGTCTTCAGCTCCTCCTTATCTGTGGTCTACCTGGCAGCAGTTGGCATTTCCTATCTGATAGGAGTCTGAAAAACAACCCAGAGATATATGTGAAGATGGCATCTTTAGTTTCTACAGGGAAACAAACATCTTGTGGCTCTAATTTTCTTGGGTGACTACTGTTTTAAGCTATTGTTACCTTCTTGCTTATCAGGTTACTCATTTACATCTCAAGGTTAACTAGGTTCCTGGAATGTCTCTTGAAGGAACTCAAGATTTTCCTTTATTTCCATGCTTGGCTTCCTTATTATGGGCCCCTATCCTGTCTCAGCCTTGTTCCCAATAAATGTTCTAGAAGATGGCAGACCTCACAGAGCGTTCTTGGGGGCAAGATGGTATGGCAGCTCTAGAGTAAAAATGATAGCATTCCAGGATAAGGAGGGCACAGTGAGTAAGTCTGAAATGGACATCTGAGACCATAGACAGCTCCATAATTGTCAGTGTGGACCACCATGGACCAGAGCCCACCACCACTTCCACCTCCATGGCATGCTTTACCCAGCACACAGACACCCCTCTCCCCAGCTCTTCCCAGGGTAGAGGAAAAATAAATAGGTGAAATCTGAATTGATTGAGTTTAAGTGTGATTTAACTATAAAAATGCTGAACTGACTTTGTTAACCAAGAGTTGACTAGAATACATCTTGTAACAACTGGGATAAAAGGAGGTTGAAATAGAGCTTAAGTGATATTTTTCCATCAGCAATAGAACCCTAACTTTATTTGGAATGTCAATGTGTGTAGCTAGAAACAACATTGCTAAGTATCCTTTGCAGAAGGTTTGGTCAACAGGGAAATTAGAAGTTGTGGGGTGGAGCATGTTGAAAAGCTGTCTTTAAAATGAAACGTCTTGGCCGGGCACGGGGACTCACACCTATAATCTCAGCACTTCGGGAGGCCAAGGCAGGTGGATCACCTGAGGTCAGGAGTTCGAGACCAGCCTGGCCAACATGGTGAAACCCTATCTCTACTAAAAATACAAAACTTAGCCAGGCATGCTGGCACACGCCTGTAGTCCCAGCTACTCGGTAGGCTGAGGCAGCAGAATCGTTTGAACCTTAGAGACAGAGGTTGTAGTGAGCAGAGATTGCATCACTGCACTCCTGACTGGGTGACAGAGTAAGACACCATCTCAAAAATAAATAAATAAATAAATAAATGGAGTGCCTTGGTTGGCAATTGCTCCTCATCCCTTTTCTTTCCTTCTTCCTCCTCTGGACAGTATGCTGGAGCAGTGGCTACCACTTTGTGACCAAGAAGGAAAGGCTGAGAGAATCACAGAGACCTTGATTCAGGTGTCATTGAACCACCTGCTTTCAGACTCCTCACGATGTGAGAAAAATGACTCCCCAATTTGCCTGAGCCTCTGTTTCTCAGGTTTCTAAATAGACTGCCAAATGCAATTCTGAATCAATACAAAGAAAAATGTTAAAACCTCTCAGAGGTATTCATTGTTGATGAGTTGTTATATATTCTTCCAGACTTTTAACACTCTACATTTATGTGCAATATTATAAAAAGTAAGATTTTTTGGCCGGGCGCGGTGGCTCAAGCCTGTAATCCCAGCACTTTGGGAGGCCGAGATGGGTGGATCACGAGGTCAGGAGATCGAGACCATCCTGGCTAATACGGTGAAACCCTGTCTCTACTAAAAATACAAAAAACTAGCCGGGCGAGGTGGCAGGCGCCTGTAGTCCCAGCTACTCGGGAGGCTGAGGCAGGAGAATGGCGTAAACCCGGGAGGCGGAGCTTGCAGTGAGCTGAGATCCGGCCACTGCACTCCAGTCTGGGCGACAGAGCGAGACTCCATCTCAAAAAATAAAAAATAAAAAAAATAAAAAAAAATAAAAAGTAAGATTTTTTTAGTATCATAAAAATAAAGATTCCTTAAATATTTAAGAGCTAATGTCTTAAAAAATAAGGTTCTATACTGTAGAATTTGGGGTGAATGTGAAAGTCAAGCTTTATTTAAATGACAAATGTCTTGAAAATCCACATGAAGCTAAGTGTCTTTTATGGATCACACAATATTGGATATCTGTAGAACTTTTCAAAGGGTCTGTAGGAGGGAAAAAATAATTTTCTCTTCTACCCTTCATGAGTTCTTAACTGGAACTCCATTTAACAAAAGACAGATTAACAAGAGAAAAACAAACAAAAGTTTAACAATGTGTACCTCTTGTATACAAAGGAGAAAACAAGATCAATGAGTAAATCTCTAGAGTAGATCTCAAAAGGGTAGTCTTAGAATTCAGGCTTAAATCCCATTGTTCTCTGAAACAAAGAAAGAAGGGTGTGATGCGAGTTTCCATTAAGATGTAATAGCCATGAAAAACACTAAAACACAGGTTAGATTTTTTTATGCAGTTTTAATGGATGCCTTCTCCCTTGATTATAGAGTCTCTAGTCTTTTAGTCATCCTTCTCATCCCTGGTGCAGACAGGGAGACACCCTTACAAATGGATATAGATGCAAATTTCTCTTACAAAAGGGTAACTTTTCAGAACTCCTCTGTCTGCAATTTCTCAAAATAACCAACTCAAAATAATCCTTATGCAAAAGAGGGATATTTGGGGTGGCAGATCCTGGTCTTCTACAGTTATATTTTGGGGATGGTGTGTCCCGGTCTGATCAGGTCAATTCCAAATGATGCTATTGAGTTATCTTAGACTTTAGCAATAATACAATTTTCAAAGACAGACCTGAAACTTTCTGATCTATATTCTGAGAGAAGAAGTGGTAAATTTGGAAAACAGATGCAACTAGTTATTTGTAATTTCAGGAGTCTGAAAGGAAAAGCCAGATATCACACTAAAAATGCTAATTTGAGAAATGTGCTTGTTAGCTGCAGTGGCTGTGAGAATGTGCCTCTGTGATCTCCAACTGCAGTGAGCAAAACTGACCGACAGCCCCAGGTGCTGCACTTAGATGTCCACTGCTGTGTTTGCACCAAGCCATACTTCCCATGGGTTGCTCTCAGCCATGGATTGAGCAAAGGCAGAGATACACATGCAGGCCTCAAGATGCAGGACTTCTCTGATGGGTGACTTTGGCACAAAGACACTCTGACGGCCTTATCACATTTTCAAAAGGATGATACTGCAACCTCAGATGCTTCTGCCCAACCTTCCTGTCTTCCTTCTGCCTTCCCATGGTCCTTCCCTATTTTCTCTTATAAGTATTTCCCTTAATACATTTCTTGCACATCTGATTTTGTCTTGGCATCTCCTTCTTAGAGGACTCAAACTAACATATTATCTACAGGAACAATAGTTTTAACTAGGAGGCAACTATTATAGAGGTGGGAAGTGTGATACCTTTCCTCACCCATTATAAGGGTCATAGCAGACTCTCAACTTTCAAAAGCTGGGTTAACAACAAGGAATATAAATCATTCTATTATAAAGATACATGCACACATATGTTTATTGCAGCACTATTCACAATAGCAAAGACATGGAACCAACCCAAATGCCCATCAATGATAGACTGGATAAAGAAAACGTGGTACATATATACCATGGAATACTATGCAGCCATAAAATGGAATAAGATCATGTCCTTTTCAGGGACGTGGATGAAGCTGGAAGCCATCATCTTCAGCAAACTTATGCAGGAACAGAAAACCAAATACCATATGTTCTCACTCATAAGTGGGAGTTGAACAATGAGAGCACATGGAAACAGGGAGGGGCTGGTCAGGGATGGGGGGCTAGTGGAGGGAGAGCATTAGGACTAATGTATGTGGGGCTTAAAGCCTAGGTGACGGGTTCATAGGTGCAGCAAAGCACCATAGCATACATATACCTATACCTATGTAACAAATCTGCATATGTATCCTGGAACTAAAGCATAACAGAATTATTTAACTAGAGTTTCACATGACTTGGACACCTTCAGAAATGAGGACCCGAAGACCCAGGAAAACTATTTTTATGCTTTGGTTCAATGAAGAATGGATAGCCATGTAGAAATGTGATTGGACAAAAAAGAGAATGATCTGATGATAATAGACTGAGTGGGGAACCCAGCAGAGCCTGTCTGTTCAGATTCTTCTGAGCCTTTCTGTGCAGCATTCCTTCTTCCCAGGTATAGGGCAGGTCCCCTGTGGAATGAGGGTCTTATGATCTACTATCAGATCAGACAAAGCAGGTCATAGAATTTATTTGTCGTCAGCTCCTACACAGAAAGGCAGGGGAAGGTTACAGTAGTATTGCTAGTTCCTATAACCCAGTTTGGGAAAGATGTGTTCAAGTTTATATGACCTGCCTTGGGGGCAAAAGGGGAGCAGGAGACAGGAAGGCAGGAGAAGATCAGAAAGATACTTTGCTTCTGAGGTCTTTTCAATATCCTTCAGTTCAAAGTACTCAGCATGCCAATGCACCATACTTTGGAGTATTGTTTTCTAAGCTCCAACATTATCATTCCCCCTATGAAAGAATATCCTGCTTGAAGCTACATCTCAGGAGTTAAGAGAATGAGGATGATCATAGCTTAATTACCTTGTACTTTGATTTGTCATGTTATTTCTAGGTGTTACCCTTTCCCAGTGCATTGAGAAACACATATAAGAGGGTCATATGGTTTGGCTCTGTGTCCCCACCCAAATCTCATCTGGAGTTATAATCGCAATATTTTCAAGGGAGGGAACTGTAATCCCCACGTGTCAAGGCATGGAGGTGACTGGATCATGTGGGCAGTTTCCCCCATGCTGTTCTCATGATAATGAGTGAGATCTCATGAGATCTGATGGTTTTATAAGTGTTTGACAGTTCCTCCTTCACACTCACTCTCTTTCTTACCTGCCACCATGTAAGACAAGCCTGCTTCCCCTTCCACCATGATTGTAAGTTTCCTGAGGCTTCCCTAGCCATGTGGAACTGTGAGTCATTTAAACCTCTTTCCTTTATACATGACCCAGTGTTGGGTGTTTCTTTAGAGCAGTGTGAAAACAGACTAATACAGAAGGTGTTGCTCTCACTTACGCAATTCCAGCACAGAACATACCTCTATACTAGGGTTTCTCAACCTCAGCATCATGTGTAAGCTGGGTAATTCTTTGTTGTGAGGGAGGGCTGTCTTGTGCATTACAGGATGTTAAGTAGCATCTCTAGCCTCTACCCACTAGACACCAGTAGGATCCTCCCCAAAAGATGCCTCCAGACATTACCAAATATTCTATGGGGGGACAAAACTGCCCCAGATGAAAACCTCTTCTCTATACTCAGAAATGAGAAACAGGACAGCATAGATTAATGACAGCAACAGTCACATGTTATACGCTTGGGGGTTTTGGAGTGGGGGCTGTGGTTACAAAACTGAGCTCCTGCTTGGACATATTGTAACAGAGACACCAAGGTGCAAATCCCAGTTGCAACACTTCTTAGGTGTGGCCTTAAGTATGTTACTAAATATGTGGAGTTATCCAAACTTGAAGTGAAAGGCAAAGTCCTCCCAGACTGCCAAGTCTATCCAAGACTTCTGACACTAGCCACAAGTTTGGGGGTCCCCAGGGTCACCCTCACTTCAGACCAGCTGGCTGCAAATTCAAGGGTCCCCACAAACTCCTTATGTTCAATAAGTTGCTAAATGACTTACAGAACTCAGCAAAGCACTATACTTGTGATCATAACAGTTTTATTATAGCAAAAAGGATATAAATCAGAACCCTTCAAAGAAAGACACACATGGGAGGAATCTGGGACTAGGAGGGCTCCAAACATGAAACGTCTGTTTCCTCAAGATTCTGTGTCCCTCTGTCATCCATGTATAGCAGTACGTGTATGGAGTATTACCATCCCTGGAAACTCACCCAAGTATGGAATATTACCAACTCTCTATGAACCCTGAAAATCTGAGACAGGTCTCGGTTAATTTAGAAAGTTTATTCTGCCAAGGTTGAGGATGTGCACTAGTGACACAGACTCAGGAGGTCCTGAAGACATGTGTCCAAGATGGTCAGAGCACAGTTTAGTTTTATGTGCTTTAGAGAGACATGACACATCAATCAACATAGCTAAGATGAACACTGGTTTAGTCTGGAAAGGTGGGAAAACCTGAAGTAGGGACAGTGCTTCCAGGTCATAGGTAGGTGAGCAACAAACAGTTGTATGCTTTTTGAGTTTCTGATTAGCCCTTCGAAAGGGGGCAATTAGATATGCATTTGTCTCGGTGAGCAGAGGGATGACTTTGAATAGAATGGGAGGCAGGTTTGTCCTGGGCAGTTCCCAGCTTGACTTTTCCCATTAGCTTAGTAATTTGGGGGCACAAAGATTTATTTTCCTTCCACATTTCCCCCCTTTTCTTTGTAAATTCTTTTGGAGAAAGTATTTGAGAAGAAAATGAATCTCTGGTCTCAGACTTCATCTCATCTCTCATGGCCAGAACAGTTTATTCCTAGACAAGTAGGTCTCAAGTTATTAGAAAAACTAATTTTTAGCAGATTGTGAAGTCTCATATCCCACGAAGAGAAAGTAGGGGGAGGAAAGGATAAAAACAACAACAAACAAAATAACAATCTTGAAAAATTGATATAGGCCACATCACTCTGAAGTCCATACTTCAGTAGGGAGGTATGAAAGTGGCTTTTGTATGTAAACAGCTTACCATTATTTTCTTCTGAAGTTTAAGTTGTCTAGTTTCAGTTTGCATGGCTTTACAAAAGCGTAGTAACTCCAAATTAGGAAAAATAGGAAAAAGGAAGGAAAAGTTGAAAACATTATTTTAAAGACTTGCAGCCAATAAAAATTAGAATTCAGTCCAAACTGTAAAAAATAATAAAAATTGAAAAACATTATGCAAGACTAAAATCTAACAACAGGTGTACTATAGTTTTTGAAACATAATTTTTCTCTCTCCAGCTTCCCATTTTTATTAAAAACAAATCATGGGAGGACTGGTTTTCTTTACTATACTTGGCCTAATTATTTTTATATAGTGCAGCAAGAATATTTTTTACATAGGCTTTTAAATTGTCTTTTATGGAACTTTGTTCCACAGAAGGAATCTCAGATAAAACTTTTTTAAAGTTGAGCCCAGTCATGGATATGTACCATCAAATATGTATGAGTTGGGTGATCCTCCCCTCTTGAGGTTCCAAGATAAACTTGGGGCTCCTGGGCATGTCAGATAGTGACATACTTTACTACCACAGATCAGAATCCTGAACACGGACTGTGTAGACAAGTTATGAGGCCAGTTTTTCCAAAGGGGTTTTATTGGCTCCATAAGCCAAGTTTGATTCCTTAAAGGAAAGCACATTATTCCAGTCAAAGCCTTGGTAAAATAACCAGTTTCTCCAATTGTGTCCTGTTACAAATGAAAACAGATTCTTACTGCACTTATGCAAATAACTGTATTGCCATAAGTTAAGAATACTCACAAATAGTTTCCAAATTCTGGAGAAATCAGGTAGAGAGAAAAGAAATATGTTGCAAATTTTGTTCAAAGGAGTATACTCACTTGTTAAAAGCTGTCAATAGCTCAAAAGAAAGGCTTTCTTGACTCTGGAAAAAACAAAACAAAGGATGAATAACGTTTTAAGCAAAAAATCAAAATGATTACTTCAGTCTTCTACTAGTTCAGTCCATGCAGTTAATTCCTATCCTGCTTGATATTCATGAACATTTCAGCTTTCCATGAGTCCTGAAATTTTTCCTTCTATTTTGATGTCATAATCTCCAAAGTTAACAGAAACCTGCATTCAAGAGCACCTGTTAGGGTTTTATAGCTGATTATAAAACCACCTTCTAAGGAGGACCAAAACAAGGCAACAATTTTCAGTGGATGACAAAAGGCTGTAGGGCAGCCATAGTCAAAGAAACAATTGACAAGGAAATGTATTACCTCTGTGGCATACAGTAACAATTATAATTATTACTGATAATGCGCACTAAGTCATATCAGAATCATAAGAGTTTTCCATAATTTTTGAACACATATGAATAACGTTTATACAAATGCAGCCCAAAGAAAGGCAAATTATACAGGAAGCATTGTCATATATGACACGGTATAATTTTTATACCAAATAAGCCTAGTATGTTGTTTTTGGACTTTAGGGAACTAATATCTTAAAGGATTCATTAGGTCAGAAAGAGTCATAATTTATAATTTGATTTTGGGAAGTTTGTCAAATATCAAAAGTTTAAAACACTTGATATCACAAAATAGGATCATATGTCATTGTCAACTAAGTCATTCATTTAACCAAAGTGATAACTCAAGGATATCAAAAAAAGGCAAAAACCTTCCTTCTTTGAGAGGAGACTTGATTTTCTAATCAATAAGCCCTAATAGAAACAGCATGAAGCCAATTCAATTTGTTTTTCAAAATTTTATAAACAATCTATAAAATTTTAATCTTGACCATAAGACATAACTTCCATAAGCCTTTTATAAACTTTATAACCTTTATTAAGGAGTCGGTTAACGCTTCAAGAAAACCTTGTTAATCTGACACAGCAGCCTATATACTGGTCTTCCATCAGTGTGCTTTTGACATTCATAAATAATTTATAGACAAACTGAACTTATTTTATCTCCCAAAATCAGCTCTTACAATCTCACATGTCCACCTCTTCCATGATAGTCTATGGGCCTTGAGGAGCTGAACAGCTTGTATTTCTGGCCCTGTGTCTCAGGAAGGCAGTTTATTTTTATTGGTATCTTCTACTGGGCCTGAAGATGGGGCTTTAATTGATGTCAGTATTTAAAATTTAGCAAGACTTGGTGTCCTTTTTAGACCAGGAGTCAAAGCCCTATAACTCAATGTCAAAAGTACTTTAACAGTGCATATAGAGAGATACACAGATGTAATAACCTTAATTTAAAATTTTTTTAATCTCAATTTTTTGGTTTGCTTTTTTCCTAAGCAAACCAAAACTTAATAATAATGACATAGGAATTGTTTTGATAAACTGTAAAATCTGTTAGGCCAGTTACCAAAAGGCAAAAGAAACCTTCTGCACTACACAGAATATTATGTTAGAAGAAAACATTTCCTTTAGAACCTTAAGAAAACATTGTTAGCATCAGGCCACAACAAACAGAACTTAAGGAAGAAAACCAATATGAGCTGAAAATGAGTTGAAGAAGAGCATTACTATTTCTCGTCCTTTAAAAGGGGAGAAAAAACTGACAAGAGTGAGATGCAATAAAAGTTGAACTTTGGGTTAAAACAAAATTAAAATCTCTGATAATAAACTATGACTAAATCTTAATTTAAGAAAATTTCATTGTTCTAACCAATTATTTAGTATGTAAGTTTTTTTTACATCAAACCCAATCTCTAGAAAAACCATTATAATTTCATTTTGTTTATAGACAACTTGATCATTTAAAAGTTTTTTGTTTTTGTTTTTTGGTTTTTTTGTTTTTTTTTTTTAAATAAAGCCTTACTGTGATTTACACAGACTATTCATGACACACTTGGACTTTCTGGTTGTTGTCCTGAACATCCCTCTTTCTTAAACAACTAGACATTTTATTCAAGGACTAAATTTACCATACAAGATTCATTCTTATATGAAACTATTTCTCTTTAAGCTTTCTTAGCAAAAAAACCCCTCTTTATTTTTATAACTTTTTTGCATCTCTCTTATTTCCTAGTTCCTTTTAACATGTTTTATATATGACCTTTAAATAAGCTTTGAGTTAGACAAAAATTGTTCACCTATTTTTAAAAAGAATACACTTTTTTTTAAGAAGAATGTTTTTCTTTGAATATTTTTATTGGAAAATACTCATACTCAAATAATTAAATATCTATCATTTAATGTAATATAACTTTAGATTCTAAATTATGGTGAGTTTGTATACAAGTATTTATCCCATTACATTTACCTAATTGTTTACCTAGATTATTTATGAAAATTGTGATAGTCACCATTTAAAGTTATGGAACTACCATTGTGAAATTATAACAAGACAGTGAAAAAAATTTGACCTAACTGGCTCCATCTTGCTTTTAACCTCCAAGCTGTCCTTGTTCATTCCTGGGCATCAGCCAAACTAACTTTGGGAGGAAATTAGTTGATAGTTTAGTTTTGATATAAAGATGATAAAAGTCCTTTCCCAAAACAAACCTCATTGCCTGTGGACTACACTGTCTAAAACCACAAGATTAGAAGGTATGGTCATCTTATTAAATTCAAGATGTAGCTATTTGTATTAAACCAATGTCAATGTCTTATTTATTAAAGATTATACAAGCAAAGATCATTCTGTTTTGGGCTGGGTTTATAGGGTTTTAACCCCTATGCCAAATTTTGACCCCTATAGTGTAGCAGGATGAGCCGCAGACAAAACTTCTCAGACACCAAGTTGTAGAAGGAAGGTCTTTATTCAGCTGGGAGCATCGGCAAGCTACTGCCTTAAAATCCAAGCTCCCTGAGTGCACAATTTCTGTCCATTTTAAGGGCTCACAGTACTAAAGATTTCACATGAAAGGGTTGTGATTGATTAAGCAATCTAGGAGATATGTGACAGGGGTTTCATGCACTGGTAGTCACAGAGAAACAGAACAGGGCAGGGAGTTTCACAATGTCCTTCTATACAATGTCAGGAACATCGGTTTCTAAGTCATGGGTTGATTTTTAACTACTGGATTTAGTCCAGGCAGACCCAGGCCTGGTTCTGGGCTTGGCGCTGGGCTGCCTGTCTTTGTTTTTACTACATTTTTTTTTTTCTTAAAACTGGTACTGAGTATAAAACAATATAAAACAATATGAGAGGGTCTCTCTCTTTCCTCATTCCCCCCTTTAGAGACTCTCACTTTTTATTAGTGGGAGCTCTCACTTTCATTTTTATTATTTATGTTTTCCTGTGCAATAGATTGATAGTGATTTATATAGTATGCTTGTACTGAAGCATTTTGGTGAACTAAAGTAGCGATGAAGTTCTTTTATCATTTGAAGAAGTACAGGTAGCAAACAAGGGAGCAGTAAGCAGGTTCTTATTACTATTATAAGTTTTATTATAAGAGTTTTAAATCCTCCTAGTGCTGGGAACTAATTTTTAAACATGGTTTCAGGGTTGAGTTCGTGCTACACTTGTACGGGCACATGTGATGATGTCTTTAACTACTTGCCTTTGGTTATCTATATGTAGACAGTAATTAGTAAGGTTAAATTTCTTATAGACCTCTCTTTCAGCTGCTAGCAAGTAGTTGAGAGTCAATCTATTTTGATAGATAGCATTTCTTATCTGAGTTTCTTGCTGGGTCAGAATAGTCAAGGCTTGACCGGTTTTATTAGTGATGATTTTTAAAACAGCTTGCAACCATATGATTCGGTTGAGCGTGTAAATGGGGGTCCAGTATTCCCATGAGGATCTTCTGTCTAAGTGGCAGGCCTATAGTATTGTATGATTTTTTAGGAGGTCATTTATCATCTTTTTAATTATGTATGGCTATGCTTCATTTTTCACGGGAAGCATAGACAGGGAAGCCCAGACGTTCACCTGTTTTTATGGGCAATAAGAAGAAAGATGATTTAATAACACAACCACCTGTCTACTGGTCAGGCAGCTTAGCATAGGCTCTATGTCTACATATCCAGTATAACCCGGTGGGGGAAGTCTAGTCCTGGTGGAATTCTGGGTGGGACTGTTTTTGCGGTACTATCATACAGCTTTTACCTAAGACAACTAAGCCACCCTACAGGATGAGTGAATCCTTTTTCTTTTCTAGCTATGCAATACTGTCTAATAATTGAGACTTTTAGAACCCAAAAATTGTCAGGTGGTTCTTTTGGGCCGGGAGTTCATCACGAACTGGGTTTATAGAAGCTAATTCTTGGGCTTCCAGTGGCTGTTGATCTCCTATTATGGTTCCTCCACAAACATAACATAAAGTGACTTTTAGAGACTGGGCTACATGTTTGGCTAATTGCATAAACAAATTTTTAGTTTTTCCTGGAATCTCAGGTACTGGCACATTTAGTTCATCATAGAAAGTCTGAAATACTGGTTCTGGAGACTATCTTCGAAGCTCGCCTTTTATTAGGATGCTTACACTAGGATCTAGTCCCTTTCCATCAATGCCTAATGTTACGTATTTTTTTATTCCATTTTGGATTTGAGGAGTTTGTGATTACCAATTCTAAAGGGTTGTAGCTCCCACTCATGCAGGAGGGGCTGACTTTTCCTTTTTGGAGCCAAACAAGATCTTTTTTACTTTTTTTTTTTTTAAGTAGCCCAAATGACACAAGACCAGTATTGGCACATTTCACATAAATATGATTTTTGACAGATATACTTATTTTCTGCTGTGTAACTTTTTTCCCAATTTAGAGAACTGTATCCCATCCCATGCTGCTTATTATTCATAGTAGCACAGGTGTCAAATTTTAAGGTTACATTTTTGAAGACCCCTCTTTTTTCTGTTTTAGCTGTTACTTTACTTGTGTCACTTAGAAAAAGACCAGTCCTTAATTTTATTTCAAAAACTGTGATCATGGGAGGTTCAGAGGGGTCATAGCACACACTGGGCTGGTCACTTCCTGGATTATATATCTTGTACTGGGTGTCATTATACAAACAAGTTTCTTTTATAGTCCTGGTACACTTATAATAACTATAAAATAATAGGACTGTAGCAATCTTTTGTCCTACCTCAGTGACTTAATGTATATACTGGGAACAGCCCTCAGTCTGAGGAAGGTCAGTTGAAGTCCTTACTGTACAAGTCCAAATTTTAAGGAAAATCAGTCCTGCAATGAGTTTCCTCATGCTTCAGCCATGTGTCGACCAGTCAGCTTCCGGGTGTGACTGGAGCAGGGCTTGTCGTCATTTTCAGATTCACTTTGCAGGGCTTGGTGAAAATCAAATAGCAAAATTTACATTATAAGGTATGAAAAGAAAAAGTCTGTTGTGCTAGAGGGAGACTAAAGATGGATGCCAAATCAAGCATAAAATTATGGAAATCTATCATAGGACTGTATAATGAGACCAATTTTATTTAGATAGGAACTACCTGTCTTTTAAATGGATCTCTGAACTCTGGGCAGAGCCCGTACTGAATCCTGGGTTTCCAAAGGGGAGAATTATTATGAGGTTAGACCATGTGTTGTTTTTTTTTTTTTTTTTTTTTTTTTTTGAGACGGAGTCTCGCGCTGTGTCACCCAGGCTGGAGTGCAGTGGCGCGATCTCGGCTCACTGCAAGCTCCGCCTCCCAGGTTCAGGCCATTCTCCTGCCTCAGCCTCCGAGTAGCTGGGACTACAGGCGCCCGCCACCACTAAACTACACGCTTCCTTAAAAACCCAAGAAAAGCCTCTGTTGCAATAACTATTTTAGTCAAAAATCAGGTAATGCAATACAAGAGCCAAGCAGTTTAAGAACTGAGACAAACTTGTCTATTTACACTCTTAGGATTCCATAAGGAAAAACAGAGATTTCTCCCCAAAAAGGGAACCTGGCACCTTCTCCATCTTCTTTAAGAAACCCCAGCTATTATAAGCTATTTTAGGTCCCTCATGCAGCAGAAGGTGCAAGAGAAAGGAGAGACAGCAGAAATAAATGAAGAAAACAGAATTCAGTCAACAGAGAAGAAAAAAAACTTTTGCTAAAAAAAAGACAAAGTCCTAGGAAAGAAAAACAAAAAAACCCATTAAGGCCTTTTAAATACCAACACACACATGCACACATATGCACATGCATCTTGAATGTTAGCTTTTAATTAAGCTGACTTTTAACCACTGAGCTCCTTTAAAAAGATAATTTAAAATCTCATTACCATATTTCAGTTAGGGCAAATTGCTGCTATCTCAGAAGTACCAAGTATCAAACCAGAAAGGGCTTGATTTAGGAACCAACCCCAGACTGTCATGGTGGGAAAAAAAAAAAAAAAAGGCAGAACGTTTAGCAAGGGAACTGCAGCATGGAGCAACAGCCATTGTTCTTTCAATTTGGCCTGGCTAGCAAAAAGGTGGCCTTGTTATGTAAATAAATCCCCTAAAGTATCTTTCTTTTTATTTATTTATTTTTTCTTCCTTTTTGCCGGCCACTTTTCTCCCCCAACCATACCACCTTTTTGTGTGTGTGGGAATTTAGCCACTTCAGAAGCTTTGTTCCCCATAATTTGGAACTTTGCTTCAGATTTGATCAAGTTGGATAGAGTTGGTCAAACTCAATAGGAAAAAAATGAAACAACAACAAAAACAGAAACAAACAAGAACAACAAAAACAGTTAAGCGAAAAAACAAAGGATTGCACAATTTCTATGATTACTAAGCACTCTAATGGTAAGGAGAAATTAAGACCGGATAGTTGTTAATCTTAACTTTAGCCAAGACAAACCCGAATTCAGTTACTTACCTAGGGATGGGTCTCAGGCTGAAGACTGTTCTCTACCATTCTAGAAGCAGGAAAAAAAATACTTATCTTCCCTGTTGGAACCAAGCTCAAACTCCATAAAGCAGTAACCTGCTTGCCATTGTCATGGAAGCAGGAAAAACTTGCCTTCCTCTTGTTGGAAGCAAGTAAACTCCAAAAAAAGGAAATTATACAGCAAAATAAACTTTAGGTCTTGATCAAATTGTGGGCAATCAGGGATTCTCTGGAGGAGACGCTTCCAGGCCTCAGCAAATTGTCCTGTTGGTTTGAGCTATATAGACAGCTCATGCTGGTGCCAAGCACCGACAGATTTGTCAAAGGTCAGGGTTACCTCCACTCACAATCCCTTCATGGTTACCAAAATGTGAACCCCCAAAATCTGAGACAGGTCAGTTAATTTAGAGAGTTTATTTTGCCAAGGTTGAGGACATGCGCCCGCGACACAGCCTCAGGTGGTCCTGAAGACATGTGCCCAAGATGGTCAGGGCACAGTTTGGTTTTATACATTTAGGGAGACATGAGACATCAATCAACATATGTAAGACAAACACTGGTTTGGTCTGGAAAGGCAGGACAATTTGAAGAGGGGCGGGGCTTCCTGGTCATAGGTAAGTGAGAGACAAACGGTTGCATTCTTTTTGAGTTTCTGATTAGCCTTTCCAAAGGGGCAATCAGATATGCATTTATGTCAGTGAGCAGAGGGATGACTCCGAATAGAATGAGAGGCAGGTTTGTCCTAGGCAGTTCCCAGCTTGACTTTTCCCTTTAGCTTAGTGATTTGGGGGCCCAAAGATTTATTTGCCTTTCACACCTGGAGACTCATCTAAGCCTCACTGGCATATTGGGGTTTCATTACCACAATAATTGAGTCATTGTCCATATGGTTGAACTCAAACTCCAACCCCCTCCCTTCGCAGAGGTTGGGCAGATATCACGTGGCTGATATCCCAACCATCCAATCACACAGTTAGATGTGATTCTTGCATGGCCAGACCCACCCAGAGCCATCTCATTAGCATAAACTATCATGTGTGGTCCAAGGGGTCCACCATGAATAACAATGACATTCCTATCACTCAGTAAATTCCAACCCCTGCCCAGGACCTGAGACAAAGGCCAGGCCTTTCCTCAGGTAAGATTAACTCTTCACTGCACACTTATCCTCTCTGCAGCTCAGATTTCTCATTATGAACTGAAATGTAAAATATTTACCTTGCTGCCTTGTTAGTATTAAGAGAGACAACATAGGTAAAGTTCCCACCACAGTGTCTGGCATACATTGGTGCTCCCCTTCTTTTTCTTCTTCTGTTCCCCTGTATGCCCAGGCCACTTCTGAGAGAAAGAAAAACAGAATCTCTCTTGGGTGTTTAATAATGTGTGTAATAAGATGGGAAAAATTTTATTCTCTCAGATACTAGTGCCAGAATTTTATCCTTTTGTTTGAGAAAATATTTTGATAAACTTTTATGGGTATGTGCTAGTCATGAGTGCTGTTCACTGATGTTTCTGTTTCTCCTCCTCCTGGTATATGGTAGGATGAACTATTCCTCTTGAAGTTAGGCATGGACCTGTGAGTGGAAATGGCACATGGAAGTCCTTATGAGTCAGTAAGACAACTAGCCACATTCCCTTTCACCTGCCATGTTGGCAGCAACATTTTGGGTAGTGGGGCATCCATCAGCTCGTGGCTTTGACAGAGAATGGTGTAGAACAAAGGCCCTAGATGGCCTATAATGAACTATATCATGAGCAAGAAATAACTTTGGTTGTTTCAAGCCACTAACATTGGCAGGTTGTTTGTTACCATAGTATAACATAGACCATCCTGACTGATGCTGAATATTAGGGGTTTAGGGGGAGATTCTGAGGGGACTGGGTTTAGATATAACGGGTCTGTATGGAACAAGAGGAAGGAATGTTTTACTCCATTGATAGAGGGGGAGGAAGAAAGGAAGAACAGGAACACAGAAGTGAAGGCACGAAAGCAGGGGCCGAGGCTGTGCAATCCGTGGGAGATGGCATATGCTGTCTATTTCTGCAACATTCATTATTGAAATAAGATTCTAGCTTGTCCTTCACAGCAGATTGTTCCTCAGTTTTTCTTGAGCAACACCAGATCTTAATGAGAGGTTGATATTACCCAAGAAAACCCGAGGGCATTAAGAAGCTCTTCAAATTTGTAAAATATTTAATTCTGATATTTGATCTCATTTGTGAAAATAATTATCTGATATTGACGAGGCCTTTCGTTTTTATGAAATAGTACAGATACATAATTAAAGAGGTCATGACAGATGACCATGGGCTAACTTCTCATAGGCTGATCAGATCTCAGTTAGAGGTAAAAAGACACAGATGGACATTCAGGGTCAGAGCTCCCTAATCCCATCCTATGCCAGAGAACCACAGCTGCCTTCTTGGTGCCCCTGCCAACTCCAAGCCCAAGGCCATTTGTTGGCTTCCACAGATGACTAGAGACAAAAAAGCCTGAGTGACTCAGAGCCTGGAAACTGGAATCAGGAAACTAGGTTTGCCCCCTTCCTTGGCATTACCTAGCTGGGTAGCTAAGCCGGTGCGTTTCACTTTCCCAGTTTTAAAATACAGAGACTACTCTACCTACAAAGCATAGGTTCGTTATAAAGAATAAATGAATGACTACATGTAAATTGTCTGTACATAGTAAGAGCTGCCCATCTTGGAGTAAGTTCTCAATAAATGACAGCAATTATCTCTTTGAAGAATTGCCTTTTTTTTATTATTATTATACTTTAAGTTCTAGGGTACATGTGCATAACGTGCAGGTTTGTTACATATGTATACTTGTGCCATGTTGCTGTGCTGCACCCATCAACTCGTCAGCACCCATCAACTCGTCATTTACATCAGGTATAACTCCCAATGCAATCCCTCCCCCGTCCCCCCTCCCCATGATAGGCCCCGGTGTGTGATGTTCCCCTTCCCGAGTCCAAGTGATCTCATTGTTCAGAAAAATATGGAACGCTTCACGAATTTGCGTGTCATGTGCTACAAGGTTTTTTATTTGCTAATGCAGGTAGGCTATACCATTTCTTTGTTGTTGCTATTAGTTTTATCATGATATCTTTGTTATGAAGGAGTTTCATTCATAGGGAATTAATTAATTACGGAACTCATGTACTGAATGTAACAGATCCTCTACTCTGAGTTAGAAATATTGATTGTCATCCAGATAACTCACTTTCCCTGAGTGTCTCCCTCCAATCCACGTATGTCCTATATGGACCTGTGTGACCTAGCATCTTCCTAACTGCCCCCACCTTATGTCACACATGCTCCCTCATGCGCTGAGCGCAAGGCACGCTGATGTGTTTAACAGTTGGCATTCTTCAAGCAACACTTGCTTCTTCCCAGGCACCTGCTTTGTGTCTAGAGTGTTCTTCCACATTCTCTTCCCTTAGATAGCACCTGCATATCTTTCAGAATGCAGCTTTGCTCCTCGCCAGGTCTGACCCACACCGGACACAGGGAACCTCCAAGTAATCAGGGTGCCCAGCCTGATGCATGATCTGTGAGTCCCAACAGAAGCCCTATTTCCACAGCGGCTCACCAGCTGCTCCTTGAGGTCTTGCCCTTTGTCACCCCAGCACAGCATCCTTGCCCTTTCAGTGCCCCCTCCGGAGTCTTCTGTCTTCTGAGATGACCGCAGGGACTTTATTACTAACAGTAATTCTCACCATAGCCACTAGTTCCTCTAGTGGCTGCAGGAGCTCCTCACTGCTCTGTTAAAGAAGTTGGTCACATCCTTTAAGAGGGATGCAGCAGAGCAGTGGTCATCCAACTGCAATTGCCTGGAGGGTTTGTTAAAACACAGATCACTGGGCCCTAGCCCTGATTCAGTAAGTCTGAGGTGAGGCTTGGGATTCTACACTACTAACAAGTTCCCAGGTGATGCTGATGCACCTGGCCTGGGACCACACTTCAAGAATGACTGCATTGGGGAAGCAAGCCTGGGGAAACTTGGTCCAGTTCCCAGTTCTTCTGGCTCTTTCAGTTCCCTTGAGGGCCTGAGACTGACACAGGCTGCTATCCCTCTTTTGGCTCATGCTGTGTTCTCCTGTTCTTGAGGGACTTCCTGGAGCCTGTGTCATCTGGGTCCTCTTCTGGTTCCCTAATGGTAGGTCCTCTCACTCCCAATTCCTGTTCTCTTTTCTCTTTTCCTACTCAGGCCCTTGGAACCACATCTGTCTTGCTCTCTGTGGTATCCCCAGATCTAACACAGTGCCTAGCACAGAGTGAGCATGCAGTCAATGAGTCCTGAATTGACCGAATGCCTTCATAAGTATGTGGTTCTTATATTAGTCAGGATAGACTAGGTTATGCTGCTAGAAAACAACTCCCAAATCTCAGTGGCTTCAAACATCAAAGCTTTATTTGATTTACACTGTGTGGCCATTGCATGCCAGCAGGTCTCCTCCTCATCCCCACTTCAGGACCCTGTCGGAGATACCTGCACTATTTGGAACATTGCTGGCCATGACAGCAGATATAAAAAGCATATGGAGTAGCTTGCTCTAGCTCCTAAATGCTTCCACCTGAAAAGGACACACATATTTGGCTCATGTTTAGTGCTGAACCTCATCGGCTCTTCTACAAAACTGTTGCAGGAGCCTGCTTGATGATCCCCCTGCCTTCAGGCTCTGACCGTCCATGCCGCAAAAGAATGGGAAGAGTATGATTAATCTTCCTAAGCAAGGGACTTACGTCATCCTCAAAAGTTTTCAATGTGTCTCTATTGCCTCAAAATAAAGTGACCTTCAAAGCCCTCCAGTTTCACTCCACTCTATCTTTCTTGCCACTTTTCCCACCTCACTGATGTAGTCAAGTAAAATGAAATTGCTCACGGTTCTCCTAACACATTGTCTTACCTCTGGCTGCTATCATCAAATACCATAGGCTGGGTGGCATGAACTACAAGCATTTATTTTTCACAGTCTGAAAGCTGCAAGTCTGAGATGAGAGGGCTGGCGTGGTTCTCAGTGAGGGCTCTCCTCGTGGTCCACAGACGCTGCCTTCTCACTGTATCCTCACATGGTGGAGACAGACTAACTTTGCGTCTCTTCCTTTTCTTATAAGGGCACTAATCCCATCATGAAGGCCCTACCCTCATAACCTCCTCTAAGCCTGATTACTTCCCAAGGCCCCATCTCCGAATACTATCACATCAGTTATTAGCATGTCAATACATGAATTTTGGGGAGACAAAAACATTTAGTCCACAACACACACCGTCCAGGCTTTCTAAATTCCAGCCCTTTCCTCCGTCTGGAATATCTCTGTCTTCTTTAGGTCAGGGAGCCCACATTTTTCAGATACTATATCATCAGTGAAGGTTTTCCTTATAAGCCCTTCATAAGTAACTTCTCTCTCATTTTAATGACAATAAGGCTCAATCTGACTCTGTTCTAAGGTACTTGTATGACTAGTGTTTATGTGTGTACTGAATAAACCCGGGGTTTCTTTACCTGGTGAGTAACAAAGGACTCTCCACAAGAATGCAAGTTTTGATCAACAGGAGTTTTATTGCTTGTCACAAGCAAGGGGTGCACCAGTAGTGTTCTCCAAAGTAGTGTCTCCCAGAGGGAAAGGTTTTATGGGGGAATGGAGAGGGGATAGGGTGCGTCACTGTATGTACAGAAAGGGTCCTCAGGCCGGGGGCAGTGGCTCACGCCTATAATCCCAACACTTTGGGACACTAAGGCGGGCAGATCACCTAAGGTCAGGTGTTCGAGACCAGCCTGGCCAACATGGCAAAACCCTGTCTCTACTAAAAATACAAAAATTAATCGGACGTCGTGGTGGTGATGGGTGCCTGTAATCCCAGCTACTCAGGACGCTGAGGCAGGAGAATCACTTGAACCCGGGAGGTGGAGGTCACAGTGAGCTAAGATCATGCCACTGCACTCCAGTCTGGGTGACAAAAGAGAAACTCCGTCTAAAAAAAAAAAAAGAGTCTCCTACAGTGCAGACACTGTGAGTCATCATGCCAGCACGTAGGTTGCACATTATGGTCATGAAGCTACAGCTCTTCCCTCCTCCCACAGGGGAAACTTTAGCATGGTTATGAGGAAAGTTCACTCAGGTTCATCTATAAGTTGCCGGGGGTTGTCAGGAGCTAGTTCCAGGCAACCAGATGACCGTATTCCACACTGTTTGGAAAAAACAGGCTGCAGGGCAAGAGGCTGTAAAATGGGCTGATTACTCAACTGGTTAAAATTCCTATAGTCCCTGGAGACCCTCCCTGTCTGCTTATAATACCTTACCCTGCAGGAGGCTGTAACTTCCTGGTGGGGTCAGGCCTCTTTCTCACAGTCCCGGTCCATAGAGTTTTGCAGAGAAAGCTGTGGCTCTCTGACTGTAGAGTCCAACACTGCCGCTAGTGTGGACCCAGGATCCTAAGGCGTTTGTTGCCTTCTGACCCACTTCTCCTTTTCTCATAGCAGATGCCCTCAGGATGCTTTGAGAGATCCCCTTACATTTTTGTCTAAAAAGAGGCAGATCCATGACCACATCTACTCCCTGGAACTTTCTTCAACCTCTCAGTAAACTCTTCCTGTCTAGCAAGTTACATGTTCCTGCCTTCCTAGCCTAGTTCACCCACTGTTTGTCTGCTTTGAATGGACATACTTCCAATTCTCTGCAGGGTTAGAGAGCTAAGGTCCAGTGAGTCAGAACTCATGAGGGCTTTGGAGACTACTGGCTTTGGTTTGAATCCTAGCTTTCCAGTCTAGAGAGGCTGTGATTCTGGGCAAATTCCTTAAGCTTGTTGAATCTCTGACATTCATCTGGATAATGGGGATGTAAGAAAGGAAAAAAAGCTACCTGACTTCAAACTATACTACAAGGCTACAGTAACCAAAACAGCATGGTACTGGTACCAAAACAGAGATATAGACCAATGGAACAGAACAGAGTCCTCAGAAATAATACCACACATCTACAGCCATCTGATCTTTGACAAACCTGAGAGAAACAAGAAATGGGGAAAGGATTCCCTATTTAATAAATGGTGCTGGGAAAATTGGCTAGCCATAAGTAGAAAGCTGAAACTGGATCCTTTCCTTACTCCTTATACGAAAATTAATTCAAGATGGATTAGAGACTTAAATGTTAGACCTAATACCATAAAAATCCTAGAGGAAAATCTAGGTAGTACCATTCAGGACATAGGCATGGGCAAAGACTTCATGTCTAAAACACCAAAAGCAACGGCAGCAAAAGCTAAAATTGACAAATGGGATCTAATTAAACTAAAGAGCTTCTGCACAGCAAAAGAAACTACCATCAGAGTGAACAGGCAACCTACAGAATGGGAGAAAATTTTTGCAATCTACTCATCTGACAAAGGGCTAATATCCAGAACCTACAAAGAACTCAAACAAATTTACAAGAAAAAAACAAACAACCCCATCAAAAAGTGGGCAAAGGATATGAACAGACATTTCTCAAAAGAAGACATTCATACAGCCAACAGACATATGAAAAAATGCTCATCATCACTGGCCATCAGAGAAATGCAAATCAAAACCACAATGAGATACCATCTCACACCAGTTAGAATGGCGATCATTAAAAAGTCAGGAAACAACAGGTGCTGGAGAGGATGTGGAGAAATAGGAACACTTTTACACTGTTGGTGGGATTGTAAACTAGTTCAACCATTATGGAAAACAGTATGGCGATTCCTCAAGGATCTAGAACTAGATGTACCATATGACCCAGCCATCCCATTACTGGGGATATACCCAAAGGATTATAAATTATGCTGCTATAAAGACACATGCACACGTATGTTTATTGCAGCACTATTCACAATAGCAAAGACTTGGAATCAACCCAAATGTCCATCAGTGACAGATTGGATTAAGAAAATGTGGCACATATACACCATGGAATACTATGCAGCCATAAAAAAGGATGAGTTTGCGTCCTTTGTAGGGACATGGATGCAGCTGGAAACCATCATTCTTAGCAAACTATCACAAGAACAGAAAACCAAACACCGCATGTTCTCACTCATAGGTGGGAACTGAACAATGAGATCACTTGGACTCAGGAAGGGGAATATCACATACCAGGGCCTATCATGGGGAGGGGGGAGGGGGGAGGGATTGCATTGGGAGTTATACCTGATGTAAATGACGAGTTGATGGGTGCAGCACACCAACATGGCACAAGTATACATATGTAACAAACCTGCACGTTATGCACATGTACCCTACAACTTAAAGTATAATAATAATAAATAAAAAATAAAATAAAATAAAATAAAATAAAAATTTTTTAAAAAAAAAAAAAAAAAAGAAAGGAAAAAAAAATTTTTTTCCTTTACCCATCTTGGGTTCTCCAGCTGAGGCCCTGTGAATTAGAATAGCAAAGGACAGATTAACAAGTGAAAAAAGCCACTTTATTAACATGTGCATTGGGCATACACATGGGAGCATCCAGTGATAAGTAATCCAAAGGGGTGGTTAGGATTTGGGCTTCCGTACCATCTTAAGCTAGACAAAGGAAAAGAAGTTTGAGGCTTCAGGGCAAGAGAAGCAAGTTACGAAAAGGTGACCATGAAAAGTAGGGTAAACAATAGTTGTTTAATAAGGTTTGTAATGCAGATTTAAGTCAGTGCTTTCTCCATGGATAATAATTGTTAAGAGTCCTCCTCTTTTAGGTAAGCGAGAGGATAACTTTTTCAAATGGAAATTTCCTTTATAAATGTAAATTTCCTTTACAAAAGGAAAACTTGCGCCTGTTTTTAGAGCTGTTCCTGAATCTGCTGATTTTCAATGCTCAGTAGCTCAAAAACCCATGTGACAAAGAGGCATATTCTGGGGTGGCATATTCTGGTATCCTTCAGGGATAATCATGCACCTGTCCACCAGGCAGAGTGAGAAAATAAATCGGACATGCTTCATTTATTGTTTTCTTCAAAGTATATGTCAATAAATTGTCACAATTATTCCAGTCTGTTTTGATTCCCGCTTGCTTGGTTCCTCCCCTTCCCTCCCTTTAACTATGGGACTACCATCCCTCCATCTCCTAACGCCACACCTCCATCTCCTCCTCCCCTTCCCACACCCTGCTCCCTTTTCCTCTTGGCCTCCACTGTGTCCTCCTGAGGAAGGGAAGGGGCAGTTGGGGGAACTAGAATGAGATGGACAAGTCCCAGGGGAGCCTCATTTCAAACTCAGCGGCTTCAGTTTACCGCTTCTCTTGTCAGGAGAGCTTCTCTTGTCAGGAGAGAAGAGGGCTTTCACTTTGGATCCCACAGAATGTGCTTTTCTGCTCCCTCAGGGCACACCTCATCCAATCATCACTTTTATTCAATGCCAGCTGCCACTGAGCAGCAAAGGGTCCCCCAGCTCCTCAGCTTACTCTTGAGTCCCAACCTGCTTACTTTCTGTAGGAGCCAACAGGATTGAAGAGTGTTTCTCTCTCGTATCCAAAGTGGTCCAGCCAAAGCCTTAAGATTTTGCCTTGTTTTGTTCTAGTGTACCATATTACAAACTTCTTTGTTTTCGCTTTTGTGGTGTTTTGTTTTGTTTTGTTTTGTTTCTTTGAGATGGAGTCTTTCTCTGTCGCCCAGGCTGAAGTGCTGTGGCGCAATCTCCACTCACTGCAAGCTCCACCTCCCAGGTTCATGCCATTCTCCTGCCTCAATCTCCCGAGCAGCTGGGACTACAGGTAGCCACCACCACACCTAACTAATTTTTTGTATTTTTAGTAGAAATGGGATTTTATCATGTTGGCCAGGCTGGTCTCAAACTCCTGACCTCAAGTAATCCACCAGCCTCAGCCTCCCAAAGTGCTGCGGTTACACTGTGAGCCACCTCGTGCAGCCACCATGTTACAAGACTTTCTGCTCAAATACTGAACAGCAACAAGGAAGATCCCTAGAAAGTTCAAGCAAAGATATTAATGGGCATATTTTAACCAACTCCTCATGTTTTAGGTCTGAATTTGACAGGCTCAGTTTGTGGGATCTCAAATGATTTTACCTCTGGGAGCCTGGGTTTCCTTCTTTACAAAAGAGGAGGATACCCAGGAAATGTTCTAAGGTTTCTGCCAGAGCAAGCATTCTGGGAGTCTAGAGGTAGGTACAGATTTTATAAAATCTTCAAACCCAACTTCCCATGGGTGATTTTGGGTGAAGACTATGACCTAATACCAAAGGTGCTAATTCCAGAGCCTCTTGACTCTATGCAGCTGATGGCCCTTGAAAGCACCAGTTAGAATCAGCCAAAAATTTCCAATAGCAAGAATATTAAGAATAATAGCTAACACATGCCAGCCACAGAGCCAAGGTTTTTATGCATTAACCCTTGAATCCTCATAACAGCCCTAGAAAGCACTTTTACAGAGGAGGAAGCAGAGGGGTCCACATTCTGCGTGGGTACATATACAACTCTTCCTCACTCACACTCTGTAGAGGGCATGCTTTTTAGAACCAACTGACAGTATCCGGCTATATTGTGTACTATATGCATATGTTGGGAATTGCTGATTTATTCTGTTAATATTCTGCTATTTTTATTTATTTCTTTTTTAAAATGTCCATTTTTATTATAGATTCAGGGGGTACATATGCATATTTGTTAAAAGGGTATATTGTGTGATGCTGAGGTTTGGGCTTCTATTGATCCCATCTCCCATCTCCAGATAGTGAACATAGTACTCAATAGGAAGTTTTCCAGCCCTTACCCCTCTTCCTTCCTCCTTTTGGAGTTTCCAGTGTCTATGGTTACCATCTTTATGTGCATAAAGTGTCTATGGTTACCATCTTTATGTGTACCCAAGATTTAGCTCTCAGTCATAAGTGAGAATATACAATATTTGTGTATTAACCTGTTCTTAAGCTGCTAATAAAGACATACCCAAGACTGGATAATTTATAAAGGAAAGAGGTTTAATTGACTCACAGTTCAGCATGGCTGGGGAGCCTTAGGAAACTTACAATCATGGTAGAAGGAAGCAAACATGTCCTTCTTCATATGGCAGCAGAAAGAGAAGTGCTGAGCAAAAGTGGGGAAAACCCCTTATAAAATCACTGGATCTTGTGAGAACTCACTATCATGAAAACAGCATGAGGGTAACCGTCCTCATGATTAAATTACTTTCCACTGGGTCCTTCCCACGACACATGGAGATTATGGGAACTACAATTCAAGGTGAGATTTGGGTGGGGACACAGCCAAACCGTACCAATTGGGTTTTCTATTTCTGCATTAATTCACTTAGGATAATGGCATACAGCTGCATCCATGTTGCTACAAAGGACATAACTTCATTCTTTTTTATGGCTGTGTAGTATTCCATGGTGTATATGTACCACATTTTCTTTATCCAATCCTCCATTTATGGATACCTAGGTTGATTCTATGTCTTTGCTATTGTGATAGTGCTACAATGAGCATATGAGTACATGTGTAGGTAGAATGATTTATTTTCCTTTGGGTGTATACCCAGCAGTGAGATTGCTGGGTCAAATGATAGCTCTATTTTTAGTTCTTTGAGAAATCCCCAAACTGCTTTCCACAGTGGCTGAACTAATTTACATTCCCACCAACAATGTATAACCATTCTCTTTTCTCTGTAGCCTCACCAATATCTGTTATTTTTTTGACTTTTTAATAGCCATTCTGATTGTTATGAGATTGTGTCTCTTTATGATTTTTATTTGCATTACTTTGATGACTAGTGATGTGGAGGATTTTTTTCATATGTTTTTTGGTCACTCGTATGTCTTCTTTTGAGAAGTGTCTGTTCATGTCCTTTGCTCACTTTTTAATGAGGTTTTTTTTTTTTTTTTCTTGTCGATTTAAGTTTCTTATAGATTCTGGATATTAGTCTTTTGTTGGATACATAGTTTGTAGATATTTTCTCCCATTCCATAGGTTGTCTGTTTACTCTGTTGATAGTTTCTTTTGCTGCACAGAAAGTCTTTAGTTTAATTAGGTTCCACTTGTCAATTTTTAGTTTTGTTGCAAAGGCTTTTGAGGACTCTTCTTTCTAAGTACTTTCCTGATCCAAGAGAGATTTAACTAAGAGTCTGGAGCCTTTTAAGGCCTGATAAGAGACATTTACCATCCATTCTACATCATAAGAATCTTGATCTCCACAATCTCTTTTCTCAACCCAGACACTCCTTTCTATTGATTCCAGGTCTTTAGATAACAACTTAACTCTTTCAACCAATTGACAATCAGAAACTCTTTGAATTCTATGAACTGTAAGCCCCTGCTTCCAGTTGCCCTGCCTTTCCAGACAGAACTAATCCATACCTTACATGTCATGATTGATGTCTTATGTATCCCTAAAACATATAAAACCAAGCTGTAACCCAACCACCTTGGGCACATGTTCTCAGGACCTCCTGGGACTGTGTCACATGTCATGGTTCTCACACTTAGAATAATTCTTTCCAAATATTTTATAGAGTTTGACTCTTTTTCATTGATAAAAAGGTATGATATAATAATAATAAACCAAGGGTGAAAACTCAGCAAGGACTGTCTGTTTAGACTCTTCTTGATCTCTTGGTGTAGCATTTCTTCCTCCTGGGTATGGGGCAAGATCCCCTAGAATGAAGGTCTTCAAGGGAGAAGAAAGGAGAGAAGCTTTATGGCTTGCTTGCAGGGAGAGAGATTCTTGTTTCTATGACCCACATTGTGGAAGAGGAATTCTGCTTTCTATGACTTGCCTTGGGGAGGGAAAGGGGCACGAGACAGGAGGGCAAAAGAAGGTCAGAGAGATCTTGGTTCTGAGGCCTTGAAAGCTCCTTTAGTTCAAAATACTCAGTATGCCAAAATTCCATACTTTTGAGTATTGTGTTCGGAACCCTAACATTATTATTATAAATTATGCACAAATTTAGGGAGCAAACTATATGCAAAATAAGCATTCTGTAGTTCACAGATATTAGAAGATCACATCACTTATTGTGTCTTGTTTTAGAATAAGGCACTGGACAATCTATACAAGGTACTTTGTACCTTGATGGGGTTTGGGATATGCTACTCCAAAACATGGCACCTTGGCCTTTGAAAAAACAGCAAAAGCAGGAAGGGCACTCTCACTTTTCCCCTGCTCTTCTCCTCTGAAGCAGGTCATAAGACCCTCAAGAGGTGCCCTTTCTATACCCAGAGGAAAGGAATATCCTTACATGGGCTAAAATAAGGGGTTGTGGAGACCAATGTTCTGATTATGTAGAATAGATAGTAAATGTCTCTTATCACGCCTTAAAAGGTGCTGCACTCTTAGTTAAATCTTTCCTGGATCAAAAAAGGGGTGATTCTCTGGAAAAGGGGTGATTCTCTGCAGAATATAGTTTTTCCCCATAAGAGACAGATTTGCAGGGTCATTTTTTAAAATATGTCAAAGGAATATATTTTGGGGTAAAATATTTGATTTCTCTCAGTCTCTGCTTTTTGTCATGTGATGCTGTGCTAGGATCAGGTTGGAATCTGGTCTCTTATTTCTACAAAGAGTTTGTTTTGTCAGTCTTAAGATCTCTGTTTTAAATGTGAATGCTGGTTAGTTGTGCCTGAATTCCAAAGGAATTAGAGGAGGGAGGAGGGTATAATGAGGCATGTCCATGCCCCGTTTCCTACTATGGCCTGAACTAGTTTTTCAGGTTTACTTTGGAATGTCCTTGGCCAAGAGGAGGGTCTATTTAGTTAGTTGGGCAGCTTCGTATGGTTTTGTTTTGATTTATACTTTTGTCCAATCATATTTCTATATGGCTGTCCATTCATCATCAAATTTAACCATAAAAATGACAGTTTTCCTTGGTCTTTGGGTCTTCATTTCTGAAGACTCTTATGTCACATAAAACTTTGATTAAATAAATCTGTTATGCTTTTCTCTTGTTAACCTGTCTTTTGTTATAGGAGTGTCTGCCATAACCCCTAGAATCAGTGAGTAAAGGTATAACACCTTTTCACCCTATAATAATAGTAGCTAACATTTCTGAGCACTTCTTATGTGCCAGACCCCCAGCCTAACATATATGCACTGCCACATTCACTACCACAGCCATCCCACAAGACAGAGATGGCCGGTTCTCCCATCTATAGGGGAGAAAAGAGGGCTCAGAGAGATTATGCAATCTGCCCAAGTTCACAGCGCTAGGAAGTATCAGGCCTAAGGTTAGACCACAGACTTTGTTTGCTTCCAGAATCTATGCTGTTAACTACACAGCAGTTGGAGTTAAAGTGGCTGTATGTGTAAAACATTTGATTTAAAAAATAAGGAGTACTGGGGGAAGACAGAGCAAAAGGAGGAAATCTATGAATCAACAGGACCTAGTCCTCAGCAAAAATCTTCCCTTAATTCCTCTGGAGAATGGAAGCCTCGAGCCACAGGGAAGCAAAAGCATGAAATGTCCCAGAAGCCTTATTCAAGAACTTCACAGGGTGGGGATGGGAAGCTTTGTGTCTCACCTCAACACTTTCCTTTCTTTAAATTCACGTCATCTTTCCTGAACGTGTATCATTCAGTCCCAACATTATCCTTTCTCCCTGCTTCAAAAACCGTCATCTGCCCTGTGGATAATTTTTATTGACACCCTATTCTCTTTGAGACTCTTGACTTATAGTAATGCATATTAAGAATTTATAAACTTGCTTTCAAAGACACCACAGGAACATTGTACAACTTTTTACACATTGCTTTGTCCCACTGGAAGAAAAAAAATAAGTGTACAATGGAATATAGTGAGTTAAAGGAAAGGTCTTAAGTGATAACAATTGATTTTCTGTGAAGTCTTTTCTTAGAATGCCTTTTAGAGAACAGCAGGGGTCCTCCCACTTTCCAAGGGTTCTCAGAACCATTCTTTTCTCTTATCTTGCAAGTGGAGGTGTCAAGTCACATGGGAGAGCTGTGGGGTCAGCCCCAATCTTCATGATCTATTCTCGGAGGACAGCAGACCGCTCTCTAAAAGTTGCCTGAAACCAGTTCTAATGGCATACACCAGCAGCATTTAATCAGACAATGCAGACATAATTACTGCCTTCAATAGGGTAGCTGGGGGAAAAACCACCAATCAAAAGCCTTGTAATGTAACTTCTTTATTAGGACAGGTTTCAGAGCTATCTGCTGCAGCAGGGAAGCCCCCTGGAGGATACAGCTTATGCCAGTCATGATTTCTGGATCCTCTCCTTAACAATTGAAAAGACACCGGGGAGAAATGTGACAAACAACTTTCTACCTAAGAAAAGCCATTTGTTTTCAAAATTTTTAAGCTGAAGAGATAATACTTTAGCATTTTCCAATGGACCATTGAACAACACAGGGGTTAGGAGAGCCAAATTCCCACCCACCTGAAAATTTGTTTATCACATCGTTCTCCCACAAAACCTTACTAGGAGCCTACTGTTGACCGGAAGCCTTATTGGTAACATATACAGTAATTAACACATTTTTAGTGTTATATGTATCGTATACTGTATCCTTATATTAACAATAAAGTGAATGAGAGAAAATAAAAATGTAAGCTAAAAAATCATAAGAAAAATATATTTAAATGCTATTCATTAAGTGGAAGTCAACAATATTTATTATGGTCATCTTCACATTGAGTTGGCTAAGGAGAGAAGGAAGAGGAGTGGTTGGTCTTGCTGTCTCAGTGGTGGCAGAAATGAAAAATGGAGGTGGTGGAAGGGGAGGTGAGAGACGCAGGCACACTTGATATGACTTCGTGGAAGTACATTGTAATTTCTGTCTGACTTTTTTGCTTTTTCATTTCTCTAAAAATATTTCTATACAGTACCAATCCTTCTACTGTTTGCTTCAGTTTCAGTGCCCATACCATGGAAGGGGTCATGTCATAAAAGAAGTAGAAAGCAGTCTTGAATATTTGGAACCCTTCTGCCACATTGTCTAATGTCAATTTGTTTTCTGGCTGATATGATTTGGATGTGTGTCCCCTCCAAATCTTAGGTTGAATTGTAATCTCCAAAGCTGAAGATAAAGCCTGGTGAGAGGTATTTGGGTCATGGGGCAGATCCCTCGTGGCTTGGCACTGTCTTTGTGATAGTGAGTGAGTTCTCATGAGATCTGGTCATTTCAAAGCATATGCCACCACCCCTCCCCCCAGCTCGCTCTCTCTCACTTGCTCCTGCTTTCACCATGTGACATGCCTGTTCCCTTTTCACCTCCTGCCATGATTGTAAGCTTCCTGAGGCCTCCCTGTAAGCTGAGCAGATCCAAGCACCATGCTTCCTGTACAGCCTGCAGAACCATGACCAATTAAACCTCTTTTCTTTATAAATTAACCAGTCTCAGGTATTTCTTTATAGCAATGCAAGAATGGCCTAACACAGAAAATTGGTACTGAGAGTGGGGTATTGCTATAAAGATACTGGAAAATGTGGAAGTGGCTTTGGAACTGGTTAATGGTCAGAGCTTGGAAGAGTTTGGAGGGCTCAGAAGAAGACAGAGGATGAGGGAAAGTTTGGAACTTTTTAGAGACTGGTTAAGTGGTTGTAAACAAAATGCTCAACCTCCCAGGCTCAAGCAATCTTCCCATCTCAGCCTCTCAAATAGCTGGGACCACAGGCATACACCACCATGCCTGGGTAATTTTTTTGTATTTTTTCATAGAGACGAGGTCTCACTGTGTTGCCAAGGCTGGTCACAAACTCCTGGTCTCAAGAAATCCTCCTCCCTCAGCCTCCCAAAGTGCTGGGATTACAGGCATGGGCCATGGCACCCATAGGCCCCACCTCTTAGTATGGTAGCATTTGGGATTAAATTTCAACATGAATTTGGAGGGGACACAAACATTCAAACCATAGTGTCTTTGAAGACACAAAGATACAGAGACAAATCTGAACAAACAGGTCTTGCTAAAATCCCCCCCGTTTTTTGTCATTAGAGCATACTCTTGTCCTCCAATCACATTTCTCAGCAACTGTCGACTTTCATCAAATCTAAGCACAAAAATACACAAGTTTACCTGTTTCTTGGGATCTTCATTTCCTTATACAGGCTCCTGTGTCAGGTAAAACTTCAATTGAATAAAGGTATATGCTTTTCTCTTGTTAATCTGCCTTTTGTTTTAGGGACCTTAGCTATGAACGTAGTGATAGGTGAGAAAAAGTTATTTATTTTCCCCTACACATGCTACCAGCCTGGTCCAAGATATCCCCTGCCCACTCAGGATCCAGAAGACTCTTTTTAAAACCGTAATTTGGATCAGCCTGTCTTACTTTAAAAACCTCTGATAACTCCCTATTTCACACTAACTAAAAAACCAAAGCCCTGTAAAACTAAATATAATCTGCCCCTCCTCCCCTGTTACCTCCCAGATCTCATTTCCACACTCACACCCTCACTCACTCTGCTCAGCCACATTGGCCCTTTGCTGTTCATTGACTATGCCAGGCACACCCTTGCTTAAGGTCCTGTGCCCTTGTGGACACTCTTCCTCTGGGTAACCACATCATTCCTTCCCTGCCCTCCTTCAAAACCTGCTCAAAGCCCCTTTACTAAAACTGCCTTCTCTGACCAATTTATTTAATCCTACCCTCTCTCTCCAGTCCATTTCTCACTCCACATTCTTGGTCCTTCCTATCTTGATCTACTTCTTTCCCATAACCCTGGAACACTCTTCCTCCAGATATCTCACTCCCTTACTTGGCACATGGTACATGGGAGACACTCAATAAATATAATGAATGAAAGAAATTTCATTCTGCAAAATGAAATATAGAAGTTTACAAAATGAAGCAAAATTTTCAACAGCTTAAAATATTTATTGAGCATTCCTTCCTACACAATCCACAGATAACTTATATGGGCAATTTTCTACACAGTGTTTGTGGCTTCATTACGGCAAAATGCAGGACTAGTTCTATACAAATTTATGAAATTGATGAAATTCCTTTTTTTTACCTTCCCATTTGGTCTTTCAACACTATGCCCCCCTCTCTTTTATTTTCTATTCTGTGTTTCTCCAACTCCAGTTGAGGCCAGTTATCATGAACGCAACAGAACGGTGATGAACGTGTACTGTATCTTCACTGTCCAGTATCGTAGCCACCAGCCACATGTGGTTACTGAGCACTCAAAAAGTGCCTAGCGCAACTGAGCAGTTGAATTTTTAATTTTGTTTAATTTTAATTGGTTTACATTTAAACAGGTACATGTGGCTGGTGGCTGGCATATTAGAAAGTATAGCTCCATCCTTAAATAGCATTTATAAGCTCCTTGAAGAAAAACATGTCTTTTTACCAACGTGTCCTTACAAATATCCCATTCATCATTATATGGATTAACAAAAAACCAGTTGATATTCCCTCTTATTTAGGACTTGGGAAAGTAGTGTAGAAAGAAAATACTGAGAATCAAATTTTAGATCAAATACAAAGTTTTAAATTAAGCCCAAGATGGCCAGTGTTGAGAGAAGGGAAACTGGAATGAAGGACACAGATTTCCTCTTCTTTCTTCCTTCACTTCCAAGAATGGGGATGATAATAACAACCCTCCTTTGGGCACCGTGCAGGCAGTATGCAAGCATTTTTATCTGTAATCTCATCGAATTCGCCCAATAACTGTGAGACCCATTGAACCATTATCACCTGCATTATACAGATGAAGAAACTGAGCTTCTGAGAGCATGACTGCCCCACACAGCTGACCTGAGATGCTAACAGTGTACGTGATCCCAGGGTCTAAGCAGTGTGCTGAGCCCCCTCCCTTCCTCTCCTCCCAGGGCTAAGAATCTAACTATCTTTAAAACAAATCAAAGTAAATAGACAGCATCTCTATAACCTCTACTGCATTTTTACAAAAGACTAGGTGACTTAAAATCAGGAATCAAAGCTGACTTACAAGGCACTTATTACATTGTTTAGCTTATTTTTTAAAAAGTAAGAGCAAGGGAATCAAAAGAGAGTAGACCACTGAGCTCTGGTTTTGCAACATGAACGGTTCTGCCCACTCGCTTTTCTCTCCTCATTATGATTCCATGAGGGGATACAGAACTTATCCAAGTCCTCATTTTCATTCATCTCTTTGTAAAAAATGTGAAAATAATAATTCACCCATAGTTAATAGCAATGAAGAATGTCCTCCCCTTAAGCATTCTCGCCCCTGCTATGGGCTTTACTTTTCCACCCAGCAGGGGAGCCCCAGCACTTTATAATTACACATTAACAAAGAACAGAACCTTTCCTCATTTTATTTTGCATTTCATTTTCAGAATAATTTGATGTGTGTGTGTGGAGAAGGGAGGGTGTGAGGAAATGTAAACAGTGCTCATTTATCACAGCTTTAATTAAGACCAGATCTCCCCCTAATCCAATTTGGAGTCACGCAGTTTATACCAGTGAGCAGTAAACACTAATAAAGATCAGCTGCAGGAAGGCGAGGGCTGGCATTGCTGCTGGGTATGGCCGCTAGTGCAAAAACAAACAAACAAACAAACAAAAAATATGTCTGTAACTGGCCATTTAATTTTGACCAATATATACAAATCATGATAAAATTTTAGTTCTAAACTGTGTAGTTCTATGAGGCACAATCTTCCACCAGTTGTAGCTAACCACCTTCCTTCAGACTTACACCTGTGGCCATATCCTTGACCTTGTTACCACCAAAACTAATACCAAACCATGTATGGCCTTGAGGTTTGGTATCTGGATGTCTAGCTTATTTCCTGTAATATTTTATATTCCCGGGTGAGCATCCCTAATCTGAAAACCAAACTCCAAAAATGCTACAAACTACAAAACTTTTGAGCACCAACATGATGCCACAAGTGGAAATTTCACACGTGACCTCATGTGATGGGTCACAGTCAAAACTTTATTTCACGTACAAAATTATTTAAAATGTTGTATAAAATTACCTTCTGGCTATGTTTATAAGGTGAATATAAAACTATAGTGAATTTTTGTGTTTAGACTTGAATCCCATTCCCAAGATATCTTATTATATATATGTTAGTAGTCCAAGATCCAAAATAAGCCCAAATTCAAAACACTTCTGGTCCCAAGCATTTCAGAAAAGGGATCCTCAACCTACAGTGTTTTCTTGCTGTCATAGCAAATCACCACAGACTTAGTGGCTTAAACAACACAAATTTATTTTACAGTCTGTAGATCAGAAGTCTGACCTGATGTGGGACTCACAGGGCTAAAATCAAGACGTTGGCAGGGCTGTGTTTCTTTCTGTAGACTCTAGGTAGGATCCATTTCCTTGTCTTTTCCAGCCTCAAAATGCCACCTGTGTTCCTTGATTCATAGCTCCTTTCCTCCAGCTTCAAAGCCAGCAATGGCACATTGGTCCTTCTTACAACGTGTTACTCTGACCTTCTTCTGTAGTCACATCTGCCTCCAACTGTCTTCTACCATTCCATTTTTAAGGACCCTGTGATTACGTTGAGTCCACTCTGATAATCTTCCTGTCCTAAGGTCTCTTAATTTCATCTGCAATCTTAATTCCCCTTTGCTGCATAACCTAGCAAGCATATTTAAAGATTCTGAGGACTAGTGCATGGACACCTTTGAGGGGCCATTATTCTCCCTACATGTTCCAACTCCAGTAATACTTCTACCCTCAGGACCTAAAATCCATTGTTCCTGCAACTTGAACTCTCCCTTGCCTTTCTTCATATCTTCATTTCCCTCCTTACCCAGCCTGAATTCCATGGTCAATTATTATAATCATGTCTTTCATAAACCCTTAACTCCTTTGTCTCCCCACTCTTGCTTCATTGTTCTTACTTGGCAAAACAGCTGACTCTCTGCTTACTACAAACCTGCATCCATGCAGCTAGAAATATTGCCAGAGCAAACCCACCATCACATAGGACTGCAATGCTGCCCATCTGGTGTATGGCATTTCCCTAGTTCATTCATTCTTCCATTCTCTTACGTGACAGTTTCATACTTTCTCTATCCTCAAACTTCCAGCACCACCTACCCATCCACACTTTCAGCCAATGACCAATTTCACTGAGAAAATAGAAGCAATCAGAAGAGAACCTTCTACAAATTATCTCCATCACATTTACCTACTCACAAGCATGTGTTCTCACGTATACTGCCTTTTCTTCTGATACCCTATGAACTATCTCTATCCAAGGCCAGTCCCTCCTCTCTGTCTAAATTCCAGCCCCTCTACTGGATCATTCCCATTAGCATTAAAACATGCATTCTCTCCCTTTCCTAAAAGCAAACAAGCCAATCCTTCTGTTGACTCCACTGATCTTTCCAGCTAACATTTCATTAGTCTCCTAGCCTTTAGAGTAAAAAAATCGTCAGAGGAGTTACCTATATTTGCTGTCCTCTACTTCTGTCTTTCAATTCTCTCTTAATCTTTTGAAGTCAGGCTTCTGATCCCACCGTGCAACCCAGACCACTCTTGTTAAGGTCACTAATAACTGCTATGTGGCTAAATCCAACAGTCAATTTTTAGCCCCAGTCTTACTTTACACGTTGATTTCTCCACCATCCTTCAAATATTTTCTTCACTTGATTTTCAAGACCCTCTTGCCTTTCTTCCTACCTCACTGGCTACTTCTCAGTCTCCCTTTGATGGTTCCTCCTGGACTGAAGAACCAGATTGATCCTCAGTCCTCATGTCTTCTCTATCTATACACTCTTTGTGAGATCATCCATTTTTGTGGCTTTACATACATCTACATGTTGATGATACTCACATGTCTTTATGCAAACCTAACAATTCCCCTAACCCCATACTTGTATCCAGTTGCCTATGTAATGGAGGAAAAACTTTCCCTTTACCCTCTGAAGGTTCAATAATTGAGTCTATAAAATAAAATGACAGTAGACAAATTTACAGGAGAAAAGGTATACAAATCTATTACGCACATGGCGACATAATATGAAGGAAAAATGAATATCCCCAAACCCAGTCAGATCTAGAAGCTTATAGTCCCTCTTCATAGAAGACATGAGAGTGGGGATGCGGGGAGAGTAAATGATTTGGAGGCAAGGTCAATGGATCCTCAGAAGAATAAACATTTGTCTGAGCATGGAGAATTCTTTCCTATGATCCAGTTCAACCTTCCCTGGTTAATAAGATGCCTGGGAGGGGGTTCATGATGATTGAGTTCCTTTTGAAGGATTCATCTTTAGGCAGATAAAGAGAGCTCACAGAAAGCTTCTGTCTGTATATGAAGTTCCTAAAGTAATCAGTACACCGAAGTGGCATATTTTGGCATATTCTGAACTGCTTTATTTCTCCTATCTAAAACTTCTCTAGAAGTTTCATACACTAAAATATGAGTTGGTACAGAGAGGAAAACAAGGTTAGTAACTGAGTGGTAAGAGACATGGGAATAGGTCAATCCAGTTAAAGAGTTTTGTCTCATTTCAGGAAGAGGTGTTGCAGATGAGTTCCCAGCAAAATTAGGCCTCTTCATGGTGTAAGCAAATAGGGATTTCATGAGATGCATTTCTACGGAAACAAAAGAAAAACAAAGCTTGTTGTCTGGAGCTAGTAAACTAGTTTTATAAACTAGTTTCAGAGTCTGGAGGGTATCTAGTTGTGAATATTTCTAGATATTGGGCTTGAAGCATCTTCAGTTGGAGTGCAGGCAGGCAGTGGCAATCTGACAGATTTTCCTGATTTGCAGTTTGCATCAGAGGTTCCAATGAACCTTCGGAGTAGTCCATACTTCAATAGGCACAAATGTTGTCCATACGTAAGTTGTTATGGTGAGTTCTCTGAAGTTTATATCAAGTCATCCAGCTTTAGCTTACAGAGCTTTGGGAAAAGGGCAGTTTTAATTTCACAATTTCCAAGTCAGACGGGTGGAAGAAAAATTGAAAACATTAGTTTGGAAAGTTGAAGCCAGATATTGGAGGAAACTAGAGGAATTCAGGATCCAGTCCAGGTTGTATGTAAATAACAAACCCTCAAAAACACTAAGCTGGAATCTAATAACAGGTGTACTATAGTTTTCTTCTGTAACATAAATTTTTCTCTCCATAGTCACCTCCTGTTTTTACCAAAGACAATCACAGTAAGATTGCAAATAAGTTTAGTATAATTAAACTTGGCCTGATTATTTATATAAATGCAGCAAGAATAACGATTGACCATACAGGTTCTTTTAAAATCTGTTTTGCTTAAAGGAAGTCTTATATTAGACTTAAAAAAGCTTATCTAGGCTAGGAAGCCAAGCCAATGACCTACTATAAGATTTTGCCTATAATACCTTCAGATTTGGATTAATTGTTCTCTTCTTGAAGTTCCTAAAATATTTCTAAGTTCCTGAACCTGCCAGGAGTTGACATTCTTTACTCATCACAAGGCTAGGAACCCTGTAAAACAACCATGTATGCAAGCTACCAAGGCAATTTTTCCAGTGGGGGAGGCCTTATTGACTTTATAAAGTTAAACCTTAGTTCCTTAAAACTGTCTGGTCATATATAAAAATATGACATCCTAGTAAAAGCCTTTGTAGTATAAGCAGTGATCTCAATTGCATCCTGTTACAAAGAGAACAGATTCTTATTGAACTTATGCAAATAACTATATACCATAAAATAAGAATACTCACAAATATTTTCCAAATTCTGGAAAGATCAGGTGGAAAAAAAAAAGTAAATGTTTCAATGCTGTTTACAAAATCATAATTTGCCAAATTGTTGTAAGCTATAGATAGTTTTTAAAAAGTTTTCTTAAATCTGGAAAACAAAACATTTTTAAAACCAACAAATTTGAAATCATAAAAACATCTCATCAGTTCATTCAGCCTCATGTAATTAATTATGTTCTGCTTGATAAAGCTATCAGTTTCTTCATTAGAATTTTAGAAATTCTTACCTGATACAAATACATTCATCAGCAATCTGTATTCGATAGTACTTGTCAGAGTCTTTTCCATCAATCTTCTTCAAGAAGAAATAATTTTGGACTGTGTCTGATTGCAAATGCTTTTAAAGAATAATCAAAGTAAAAGAATAACTCCTTAAGGTTTACAAAATACTTTAAATGGCCATAGTTAAGTATATAATGAGGGTTCATTGTAATAATGGCACAACTGACAGGAAAATTTGGTTATTTATATAGTATGCAACATTTTAACATAATAACCAAAATTGTGACTGATAACATATTAGATTTCTAGGAATTTCATATAATTTTTAGAATGCTTATATTAATAACATACCCATAAATATAACTTAAAGAAGTTTAGCATCACTTATTATTCAGCAATGCTTCCCATATAATTTAACATGTCATATAATTCTAATTATTTTAATCTCTCTCTTTTATAGGGTGAAAGATACCTCCTTCAAAGCTTTTCAGGGGCCCAACTGGAAACTCTTAAAGCTAATTCAAGGTCAAAAAGACATAACTTAGAATTTGTTCTGGACAGGTACATAGACCAATGGAATAGAATAGAGAACTCAGAAATAAAACCACACCTGTACAACCATCTGATCTTCAACAAACTTGACAAAAACAAGCAATGGGAAAAGGATCCTGTATTTAACAAGTGGTGCTGTGAGAACTGGCTAGCCATATGCAGAAAATTGAAACTGGACCCCTTCCTTACACCTTGTACAAAAATTAACTCAAGATGGATTAAAGACTTAAATGTAAAACCCAAAATTATAAAATCCCTGGAAGAAAATCTAGGTAATACCATTCAGGCCATATATGTGGGCAAAGACTTTATAATGAAATTGCCAAAAACAAAAGCAGTTGCAACAAAAGCAAAAATTGACAAATGGGATTTAATTAAACTAAAGAGCTTCTGCACAGCAAAAGAAACTATCATCAGAGCAAACAGGCAGAAGAAGGTGGAAGGAGCTGACTTGCTGAGCTCTTCATCTTTCTCTTGTGCTGATGCTTTCTGCCCTTGAACATTGAACTCCAAGTTCGTCAGCTTTTGGACTCTTGGAAACTTACACCAGTAATTTGCCAGGGGCTCTAAGGCCTTCGGCCACAGACTGAAGGCTGCACTGTCAGTTTCCTAACTTTTGAGGTTTGGGGACTCAGACTGAACCGCTACTGGCTTCCTTGCTCCTCAGCTTGCAGGCAGCCTATCGTGGGACTTCACCTTGTGATCGTGTGAGTCAACTCTCGTTAATAAACTCCTTTCATATATACATATATCCTATTAGTTTTGTCCCTTTGGAGACCCCTGACCAATACACCACCTTCACTTGACTGGACTCTACAGGCAGATATCCAAGAGACTGATATGGTAAGAAGTCTTACCTTTGTCAGATGCCAGCGTTTCTCAGCTGCAGCCTCACAGTTAGCAGTATTTGATACCACCTTCACTGCCACAACTTTAGGGAAGGAAAACCTTTCCCTCTACTCTCTGAGAGTTTGATAATTGAGTCTATGAAGTAAACTGATAGTAGACAAGTAAACAGGAGAAAGGTATACAAATTTGTTGCAGAAAAGTTAATATCCCAAAACTCAGTGAGATCTAGAAGCATATATAACCTCCTCACAGAGAGGAGGGCAGGAATGTAGGTTGCCTACATTAGAGGAGAGTAAGTGATTTTTGGGAAAGATGAATGACCCCCAGAAGAATAGATGATAGCCTGTGACAAGGTCTGTCTGGCATGGTGTGGACCTCCAGTCTCCTCTCCCGGGATCCAAGTCAATCCTCCCTGGTTAATAAGACTCCCAAAGAGGAGATTCATAACAATTGAGTTTCTTTTGAGTTCATCTTTAGGCAGATAAGGGGAGCCCAGAGAGCCTATGCCTGTATTTGCTGTTTTCCAAGTGCCCTCTGTTAAAGTAATCAGCATACCAAAGTGGCATATTTTGGGATGGCATTTCCTGAACTGTCTTACTTACATGACGTGGGAACTTGATAGACACCTAAAAATTAATGTGTCTGAAACTGGCTGATGACCTGAAAACTTGATCTCCCTGTTGTCTTCCACACTTCAGTCTATGGCAAGTCTATTTTCTTAGGCCCAAAATCTTATCTCATCCTTGACTCCCCGCTCTCTCTTATACCCATATTCAATCTACTGCAAATCCATAACTTTACTTTCAAAGAACACCCAGACTCTGCCTGCTTCTCACCAGCTCTATGACTATCATCCTGCTCCAAGCCACTATTATCTGGCCTCAGTTATTATAATAACCTTCTAGCCAGTCTTCCCTCTTCCTCTCTTGGCTCCACCCCCACGGTCTTTTACAATACAGCAGCCAGACTGATCCTTGTAAAATGTAAGTCTAATCATGTCCCTTGTATACTCAATGGTTCCCCATTTTCCTCCGAATAAAAGCCAGAGTCCTTAAATGGCACACCAGACCTTGAATGTTCTGGCCCTGCTTATTTCCATGCTTTCCCCTTGCTTGCTCCACTCCAGTCACACTGGCCTCTGTGGAGTTTTCTGAACCTACTAGGCATGCCACTCAGGGCTCGGAATTTGCTATTCCCTCTCCCTGGGCTACTCCCTCATCACTGTAGCCATATGATAGTGGATAGAGATGGTCCTCTCTGGACTATGCCCTCATCATGTACAGCCATATGATTTGCTCCCTTGTTAACATCATTTTCTCAAAGAAACATTGACTTTAAGCCTTTCGATGGCTCATTCCTAAGAGTAAAACCCAAGCTTGGCCTGCAAGTCCTGGAGCAATCTAACTGCTTCTCCTTTCTGTAGGCTCATCTCCCTCCTCTCTTCTCCCTGTTTACTAGACCCAGCCATTGCAGCATTCTTATAGCTTTTTGAAGGCACCAAGCTCTTTGCTATCCCTGCTTGGAGCTCTTTTCCATCTACTTCTCTCTCACTAGCTCCAACTCATCTTCTAGGTTTCAGAGCCCATGTCACTTCTTTAGGAACGCCCCTCTTCACTTACCCCTGCCATCTATATTTCATCTCTCTCTGTAAAGACTCTACACTTTTCCTTCATAGAACTTAATGAATAACTTCATATTCTCCTTATATGATTATTTGTGTAATGAATGTTTCTCCTACTCCACTGTAAGTTCCATGAGGTCAAAAATCTTGTCTGTCTGGTTGGTCACCAGATACCCCACACCAGGCACAGTGCCCAGCTCATAACATGTATTTAAAAATGAATAGACCTGATTTTATCATACCTCAATCTTACTTTTGCTAATTTTTCCAAAGGACTTTCTTATCCATTTACCAGAAGATAAAGTCTTTGTTCCAAGCTAGTTATAGACTTCTACTTGGCTAAATAAGTATAATATTCTTTTAGAATCTCTGGGACTGGAGAGTAGTCGAACAGCAAATGATTTTCATTGGTTTACAATTTATTCCTATAGAAATCACTTTGACAAAATAGAATAAAAATATGTTGGAAGTTTTTGAAAACAAAGCCTATAACTGTTCCTTTAAGACTTAGATCCTTAACAAAGCAATAAACTCCCCCGTGATTCTAAGCCCCACTGAGTCTCTACAGCACTGCCCTCATCTCTGACAGCTCCTGGAAGCACTGGCAGGACACAGTCTACATTTCCACATGGCAGGGTTACACTGAGATTTTGTTCCAAGCATTCTTTCTATGGATCTGATTGTCTCTCGTCTAAAGGCACAGTTACCTCACTAGGGTATTGAGGAAGGGGGGCTGGCTCTAGTAGGGATGGTGCTGGAGATTGTTGATACAAAGGGATCATGAAAATGAATAAAGCTGTCCAGGAGACTCAGGAAGATTCAGCCAACTCTAAAGAAGATATCAGTCTGGATTTAATCAGAGAAGCAGAACCACTAGGAGAGAGATATGTAATAAAGGATTTATTCAGGGATTTGATCTTTCACAATTACAGGATTTGGTTATAAAGCCTCTGTAAGGCTCTGTGTCTAGTGTCAGAGCCTGAAGTTTTCAGCAAGTAGTTGGGAAGGGAATATGGCTATAAAGCAGAGGTTCTTAACTAGAGCCTATTTTGACCCCCAGGAGACATGTGGTACTGTTTGGAGACATTCTGGCTTGTCACAACTTGGGTGCAGGCTATAATACGTAGTGAGTACAAGCCAGGGAGGCCGCTAAATATCCTACAATGAATAGGCCAGTCCCCCATAGTAAAGAATTATCCAACCCAAATGTCAATAATGCTGAGTCTGAGAAACTCTCACGTAAAGTGAGGAACAAACTAGAACCTATGAGTGTAAGCTGGCGCCCAAGAAGATGAAACTAGAACCAATGCTTCCTAATGCTTCCAGCTTTAACAGTGCAGGTGTTCTGCAGCAGACATGGGTGCCTTTCATCAAAAAGCTAACTGTGCACTTCACTAGAGCCAGAAAAGCTGAAAAAAGATCCAGGGGCAGGAGGAAAAGCTGCCAGACCAGCTGCTGTTCCACACCAACAAGGTGAGCCAACGGATAGTGACAAGATGTGTGAGCTGCAACCAGCACCTGGTGCCTCTACAACAATCACCCCTGCAACCATTAACTCTGCCCCCTGCACATAAAAGCAATATTGTCACTGCTTCCAAATCCTAGGCCAAATATCTCTCGTGGCCCATCTTAAACAAACAGGGAAGAAATCTGTGGAAAATGTAGTTTAGCCTTGCCAAGTTGACACTTTATAAAGGTACCCATAGGATATGCATGGAGGAGTTACGTATTAGTCGGGGTTCTCCAGAGTAATAGAAGCAATATAAGGGGGGTGTGTGTGTGTGTGTGGATGTATGTGTGTGTTTGGAGAGAGAGAAAGAGAGAGACAGAAAGGTATATTACAAGAAATTGGCTCACATGATTATGAAGGCTAACAAGTCCCAAGATCTGCAATCAGCCAGCTGGAAACCCAAAAGAGCCGATGGTATAGTTCCTTTCCAAGTTTGAAGGCCTGAGAACCAGTAGAGGCAATAGTTGAAGTTTTCTTCCAAAAGGCATCGGGCTCAAGACCCAAAAGGAGCCAATGTTTCCACTTGAGTTGAAGGCAGGAAAAGACCAATGTCCCAGCTTGAAGGCAGTCAGAAGGAATTCTTTCTTACTCAGCCTTTTTGTTCTATTGGATGAGACACACCCACATTAGGGAGGGCAATCTGCTTTATTCAGTCTTCCTATTCAAGTGTTAATCTCACCCAGAGATTCCCTTATAGACACACCAGAATAATGTTTCATCAAATATCTGGGCACCCTGAGGCCCAATCAAATTGACACATAAAATTAACCATAACTAGTTGCTGAAAGCATTTCTTAGGCTGTACTTCAGTAACCTCAAGAAGCTGGAATAATGGTCCCTCTCTTTAGACCTTCTGTAGAACCTTGAGTGTGCTCTATTATACCATTTATTGATTTTTTTTACACTGTCTTTCACCTCCATCCAAGTATTATCGGATCCACTTTTATTCAGTTTTATATCTTTGCCTCCTAACAAATGGCTTGACACATAGTAGGTACTCAATTAATACTGGTTAAATGAGCACAGGCTTTTAATGTGGAAAAACTCCAAGCTAAATTGGAAATAATAATTCACTTCAGATGAATTTGGTCCACACAAAAAATCTTTCTTTTAGAAGTTATGTTGTTGAGGCTTCTGAGAAATATTCTAGTTTGCTTATATCAGCAACTTCAAAGACCTTCCCTGGGATATTCTAGCAATGACCTGCTAGAATGCTTTGTTAAAGTAAAAAACAAATTGGTCTTTTCTCTTGGTAGAAATAAAGTAAGGCAGAAATAAAAACGTTAAGAGCTAACACTTGAAGTGTAATAGACCCTTCAATGTGATTTTTCACGTTCAAAACATACTGATTAAGCAGCAAAATAGTAAATTCTAAAATTTGAAGCAACAAGGATAGGAGGAAAAAAAAGAGCAGCAGACAACCCCCGTTTTTAATCTAATCACAACAGATCACTGTGTTGAACTGGAGGAAGGGAAGCTTATAGAGATGAAAGTTCCCAGGAAAACAAAAATAATCACTTCCCTGCTTTTTATTTTTTGTTGTTGTTGTCTTTGTTTTGAGATGGAGTTTCACTCTTGTTGCCCAGGCTGGAGTGCAATGGCGCGATCTTCGCTCACCGCAACCTCCGCCTCCCAGGTTCAAGCAATTCTCCTGCTTCAGCCTCTTGAGTAGCTGGGGATTACACAGGCGTGTGCCCGGCTAATTTTTTAATATATTTTTAGTAGAGATGGGGTTTCTCATGTTGGTCAGGCTGTCTCGAACTCCCGACCTTAGGTAATCTGCCCAGCTCACTTCCCTGCTTTTTATAAACGAAAAAAATAAAACTGTTCTGAACTTCATTGGTCACCAGGAAAAAAAATATTATCTTAAGGAGGATTTTTTTAAAAATCCTATTATATTACATAGGTTAAAGGATCAAAACTTCTATTTCTATAAACTTTACTTTTCTATAATATTAATAATTTCTGAAGTTATTGTGCATCTTGAAACCAGAAGGTCCTTTGGCAACTCCTGAGTTTCTACTTGGGCTCATTCCAGGACCTGTTAGCTAGGTGCCTTTTATAAAGAAATTACTACCAAGGAGAAATGTTGTCAAATCTGTTTTCCACAAGAGCTAGAGAAGTGGATAGAAACACACTGCAATCTCTATTAAGATGGTGTCTGTCATAAGAAGTACCAGATATAACAGGGGAAAGCCTTGACTATTAAGTGAGATTTCAATATATTGTGAGGTGGGGCCTCTGGTTTTAGAGAAAGAGTTCAAGATTTGGAGTTGGAAAACTTTAATTTAATATTTGGCTTTGCCGCTTATAAGCTTCATGACTTTGAAGGGAACAACAAGGTATTAGTCCATTTTCACACTGCTATAAAGACATAACTGAGACTGGGTAATTTATAAAGAAAAGAGGGTTAATTGACTCACAGTTCTGCATGGCTAGGGAGGCCTCCGGAAACTTCCAATCATGGTAGATGGGGAAGAGGCAGTGTTACACAGCAGTAGGCAAAAGAGAGAAGAGGGAGAAGCGAAGGGGCAAGAGCCCCTTATAAAAGGATCAGATCTCATGAGAACTCAGTCACCATCACAAGAAAAGCATGGGGGAAACCATCTCCATGAGCCAATCACATCCCACCTGGCCTCTCCCTAGACACACAGGGATTATGGGGATTACAATTTGAGATGAGATTTGGGTGGGGACACAGCCAAACAATATCAAAGGAGGACTGCTGTGGACAGAATTATGACTTCCCAAAATTCTCATGTTAAAGCCTCAACCCCTAATGTAATGGTATTTGAAGGTGGGCGTTTGAGAGAGATTCAGATTCAGACACGGTCATGAGGTCGAGACCCTCATGATAGGATTAGTATACTTGCAAGAAGAAACATCAGAGAACTTGTGAACTCTCTCTCTCTCTCTCTCTCTTTCTCTGTCTCTGACATATAAGAACACAGCAAGAAAGCAGCCATCTGTAACCTGGAAGACAGCCTTCACCAGAACCTTACGATGCTAGCATCCTGATCTCAGACTTCCAGCCTTCAGAACTCTGAAAAAATAAATTTCTGTTGTTTAAACCACCCAGTCTATGGTATTTTGTTATGGCGGTCTAAGCTCACTGATTCAGGAAAGCATTAATCTTCTCTGTGCTTCAGTTCCCTGTTTGTAAAATGGGGATAATGATACCTAAGCCATAGGGTTACTGAGAGTTTCAATGAAATAATATAGTACTGCAAAGAATAGTACAAATGTAAAGTCTTGTTCCATGATTACTTGTAGAACAATAATTAATATCTGATAGCACTTACAGTTTATAATGTACTTTTAGGCACTTTAATTTGATGGCTAAAACAGTTGTACTAAGTATACAAAACAGTGTGCTCATCTTGTTAGTGAGGAATTGAAAGTCACGATTTGAAAATTAGGTCTTCTGACTCCAAATCAGCAGTATTTCCACTCTGCTCTTAAAAGGCGTTCTGGGCCGGGCGCAGTGGCTAACACCTGTAATCTCAGCACTTTGGGAAGCCAAGGTGGGCAGATCACAAGTTCAGGAGATCGAGACCATCCTGGCTAACATGGTGAAACCCCATCTCTACTAAAAATACAAAAACAAAATTAGCCAGACGTGGTGGCGGGTGCCTGTAGTCCCAGCTACTCAGGAGGCCGAGATAGGAGAATGGTGTGAACCCGGGAGGCAGAGCTTGCAGTGAGCCAAGATCACACCACTGCCCTCCAGACTGGGTGACACAGCGAGATTCCTTCTCAAAAGGAAAAAAAAAAGGAGTTCTGGTCAGCTTCAGCAAGACACCGAAAAATGTTTGCAGTGAAGGCTCAGTTGACGATACAGCTCTACATGAACCTAAGCGGTTTTCTCCAGAGCTATTGCCCATAGGTACAAGTACTACAGCATGTCCCTCCATTTGGAGTTCAATTGGTGGGGTGGTAGTGATAATTTTCTGGCAGCAGTAAGAAATGTGGGCACTTAGAATAATAAAGATGCTGAGAGAAGATCCTTGAGTGATTATAATTGTTCCAAGAAATCGGGAAATTTGGCAGATGAAGCAGAAGTTTTTAAAAGGGCAATATAGAGGGTAGTTAATGACAGAGGTTCATGATCCTAATTTCAGGTTTGATCTTTATAAACTATGTACTTTTGGGCAAGTTAACTTGAACAAAGCCTCTGTTTCCTTGTCTGTAAACGGGAACAATAACGATACCTATCATAGGGCTACCTGAATGATTAAATGAGTTGATTCATGCAAAGAACTTCAGACAGCTTTTGAGCACGTAGTGCTCAATTTATGTGACCTCATGAGGAAATTGACAGTTGCAAGAAAAAAATAGGTGACAAGACAACAATGAGGATTCACAACGTTTTCCTGCCTTCTAGAAAGGGAAAAGCCTGTTTCCTTTAGCGTGCTACCAGTGTTGGGGTCTGGATTTGCTAGTGAGGACATAAGTGGAAAGATCACATAATTTATAGCTTTTGAGGGTAAAAGGGGGTAAAAATTCAAATTAGGTAACTCTGTGACATATTTTTAAGTGACTATTTTATTTTATTGATAGATCTTTAAAACAGCTCAAAAACTATTTTCAAAAATAATTTCCAAAAAATAAAAGTAACATATACTGTGTACATTAAAGCAATATTTAAAACTGCTTTATTTTGATTATCTGAGTATTAAAATATAACCCAAGTAGAATAATTATTTTGGATACATGTTCACGCATTTTAATCTGTTTCTTTTTCTTTTTCTTTTTTTTTTTTTTTTGAGACGGAGTCTCGCTCTGTCGCCCAGGCTGGAGTGCAGTGGCCGGATCTCGGCTCACTGCAAGCTCCGCCTCCCGGGTTCACGCCATTCTCCTGCCTCAGCCTCCCAAGTAGCTGGGACTACAGGCGCCTGCCACAGCGCCTGGCTAGTTTTTTGTATTTTTAGTAGAGACGGGGTTTCACTGTGGTCTTGATCTCCTGACCTTGTGATCCGCCCGCCTCGGCCTCCCAGAGTGCTGGGATTACAGGTGTGAGCCACCGCCCGGCCTTTAATCCGTTTCTTAAATGTATCTGTCCTGTTGTGGGAAGTCAGGGACCCCAACGGAGGGACCGGCTGAAACCGAGGCAGAAGAACATTAATTGTGACGATTTCATGGACATTTATTAGTTCCCCAAATTAATACTTTTATAATTTCTTATGCCTGTGTTTACTGCAATCTCTGAACATAAATTGTGAAGATTTCATGGACACTTATCACTTCCCCAATCAATATCCTTGTGATTTCCTATGCCTGTCTTTACTTTAATCTCTTAATCCTGCCATCTTCTTCCTCAGCTGAGGAGGATGAATGTCACCTCAGGACCCTGTGATTGTGTCAACTGCACAAATTGTTTGTAGAGCATGTGTGTTTGAACAATATGAAATCTGGGCATCTTTAAAAAAGAACAGGATAACGGGGATATTCAGGGAACAAGAGAGGTAACTTTCAACTGGCCACAGGTGAGCCGAACAGAACAGAGCTGTATTTCTCCTCTTTCAAAAGCAAATAGGAGAAATATGGCTGAATTCTCTTTCTCAGCAAGGAACATCCCTGAGAAAAAGAATGCGCCCTGAAGGTAGGCCTATAGACGGCCCCTTTAAGGCGACCGCCTTTTATGGTGGAAGCCGAAGGAATGAAATCAGCCCGGTCTCCTGTAGCGCTCCCAGGCTTACCAGGAGGAGAAAAATTCCCACCTAATAAATTTTGGTCAGACAGGTTGTCTGCTCTCAAACCCTGTTTCCTGATAAGATGTTATCAATGATAATGGCTGCCGAAACTTCATTAGCAATTTTAATTTCACCTCATCCGGTGGTCCTGCAGTCTCGCCCTGCCTCCATTTGCTTTGTGATATTGTATTACCTTGTGAAGTATGTGATCTCTGTGACCCACACCCTGTTCCTGCACTCCCTCCCCTTTTGAAAATCGCTGATAAAAGCTTGCTGGTTTTACGGCTAGGGGAACATCACGGATCCTGCGGACATGTGATGTCTCCCCTGCACACCCAGCTTTAAATTTCTCTCTGTTGTGCTCTTTCCCTTTATTTCTCAACCCAGCCCAGACACCTAGGAAATAGAAAAGAACCCACGTTAAACATCGGAGCAGGTTCTCCCGATAATGTCTCTAACACCATCAGTGATATTTCTCAATGCATTTTTAATGTGGTCTTATTTTCATAAAATAACCTGTAATCTTCTTCATAGGTGCATGTTATGGTTAATAATTTTAAAATTGTTGACACTCTCAATGACTCTTTTCTGTACACCATACTATTCTCCACTGAGAAAATATCCTCTCTATAGGTGCTGAGGTACCTGGTAAACTCACAGTCAATTCTGCTAAATTGAAGATAGTCTCATGTCTAATATTTTAACCCAAATATGTAAGTCTTTCTGCCCAAATATTTTTACATGTACTGTTTTATTGTCTCCATTCGGAATACCTTTATTTAACAAATAGTTTTACAAGACAAAACTTGTCAAATAAATTATCTCAATTTGTTATTGATCACCTTAGATACTAAAAAATACTGCACTATTAATTTCATTGCTTTCTAATAATGAGTATAAATTTCTGTAATTAAAAATGGAAGCTAAAAAATAGTCAAAAAGGAGCTCTGTCCTAAAAGTCAATCCCCCTTCCCCTGAATAACTCTCATTGCCCCTCAGGTCTCAGCTTCACCATCTTCCCCTAACCCGGCCTCCATGCATTTCCCTACTCTCAAACCACTTAGAGCCCCTTGTTACGTGTTTCTACTCCAACCTGGTGATGTTCAGTTTAATGTTTTCTCCCACTAGATTCCACAAGGGTGGGGACCCCATCTGTCTTGTTCATGACCATTTCCAGCATAATGCCTGACACATAGTAAGTCCTCAGTAAATAATAACTGAATGACTGAATGAGCAATCCATTTTAAAGACAAATACATAATCAGATCAATCTGTAAGAACTTAATAAGATCCCATGAAATGTGATTTTAAACCACTTTTCTTTTCCTAATAGTAACTTCACATTGCAGAAACTTGGTAGGCCTATTTTGGCCATGTGATCAAAGTTAATATCACCAATAATAAGACATACTGATATCATGCGCTCATTGATGAGATGCGCCCAGGAGACATCATCACTTCAGTGGTATTCTTGCCAAAATCCACAGTCTCAATCTAATCATAAGAAAACCCCAGACAAACCCAAATTGAGGGACACTCTACAAAATAACTAGCCTGGACTCTCCAAAACTGTCAAGGTCATGAAAGACAAAGAAAACCTGAGGAAATGTCTCAGTGTGGAGAAGACTAAGGAGACACAATCACTACACGCCAAGTGGAATCCTGGATTGGATCCTGGACCAGTAAAACAACAGAGTAGTGGGAAAACTGCAGGAATTTGAATAATGTCTGCAAATTATTTAATAATATTTTAGCAATGCTGATTTGCTGGGTTTGATAATAGTATTACGGTACGTGACATGTTATTGGGGAAGCTGCGTGAAAGGTAAATGGAAAATCTCTGTACTATGTTTGCAACTTTCCTCTAAGTTTACTTCAAAATAAAAAGTTAAATATTTTTCCTGGTTACTTGTTTAAAAACCAAAAACAAATGTTCTCCAAATAACTACTTTAAACACCACCTTTACGGTGTTTCTCTTGCCAGGGTAAGTTGCACTGGTTCATTTTTCTGTTTTTTTTTTTTTTTTTTTTTGAGACAGAGTCTCGCTCTGTCGCCCAGGCTGGAGTGCAGTGGCCGGATCTCAGCTCACTGCAAACTCCGCCTCCCGGGTTTACGCCATTCTCCTGCCTCAGCCTCCCAAGTAGCTGGGACTACAGGCGCCCGCCACCTCGCCCGGCTAGTTTTTTGTATTTTTTTTAGTAGAGACGGGGTTTCACCGTGTTAGCCAGGATGCTCTCGACCTCCTGACCTCGTGATCCACCCGTCTCAGCCTCCCAAAGTGCTGGCATTACAGGCTTGAGCCACCGCGCCCGGCCTAAAATATGGAACTCTTCACGAATTTGCGTGTCATTTATCATTTATCAAGCCTGCCTTGATAAATGATCACTTCTGCCTGATTATCAAGGCCCCCTTCAACCTGTCCACCCATGGGAGCAGACCCTTACCACTCATCAGCACAGCGCCTCAGCATTCTCTTCTCCTTGTCTTTGCACTCTCCAGGTCTCCCAGTGCTGATGTCTTCCTCTCTGCTACTTCTACCAAAGGTATGATCCCTCTCCATCTTTAACATGGCTCAAGGGTCACCTCTAGAAGGCCCTCTGGAATTTGCCCTCCCCAGAGGTGATGATTCCTTCCCCTCTCATGTCCTGGAGCTTGAATGATTATGTGCTCCTATGTATGGCTCTGCTATGGTGCTGTTAAATCTTCCTTTGCATGCATGATGTGATGCCCAGATCAGTTGTCAGGGAATCTTCTGATGCCCATGACCCCCAAGGGTCTCTTCAGGCTCTAAAATTATAACATTTATTATCTGTAATCAATAGTTTATAAATGAGGACCATAATGGCCCAGAGAGGCTAAGTGACTTACACAAGATCCTGCTGCATGTGAGTGGTGGGGCCGAGAACACCCAGCTCTCCTAAGTGGCTGTGCAATACTAAGCACGTCTCAGGATGCCATGGGGCAGACCAGGCTGAGATCATGCAGGTTATTGCAGGTCTGGGCAATGAGTGTGGTCTTTAGCCTTAAAACAATGAGGCACCTTTAAGAATTATAAGCCTAGTTATCATTATCAGCTCTGATCATCCCTTCTTCAAAAACTTTCAGTGGCTTCCACCACCAGCATAAACTCTAAAACCCTTAGGCTAGTATTCACACATCCCCTCTCCAATCTGCTTTTGATTTACTTTTTCAAACTTATCTCTTATGTTTCCCTTTAATGTTATCCAAATTCAAATCAAACAATATACTGCCCCAGCACTTAACAAAGTGTCTGGAACTGAAACATTCAATGAAAGAATTTTGATTTTCCTCCCGAGTCTTGACCTATGATATTCCCCTAACTAGAAACACCAGTGAAGTCTTTTCTTCATCTTCTCATCTATATTTCCGCCTCATTGCTTCCTTCTCCACAAAGTCTGTTTTTAAAAAATCTTTCTAGCTAGAAGAGTGGCAAAATGCCCCCTCCTCTAATGATTCACACATCTCATAACCTCCCAAATATTTTTGTAAGGCAGAGTCCGGATCTATTTTGCCTCTGTTGCAGGAGATGCTGTAGTGCCCCATCCAGATCCCTTTTACCAGGCGAGTACACCATGCCCCAGTTTCTCTGAGGGTTGACTGCAAAGGGCTCACAGATGCCTCTTCTGTCCTGAGAATAGACCTCAGCTGGCAGGATTCTTCCTTGTCCCTGGAAGTGACACTCCATAATCCCAACCAAGGCAGTCCATAATGATGATATGAGATGCAAGAACCTGGCCCCTCTGTCTCAATGGGGAACAACTCTTTGGCTATTGATGCTCCCGAGCCCCTGTGAATCAGGCCATGGCTAGACTTCACCTGAATCTACGTTCTTCCTTGTCTTCTCCCCCTACCTTGTCTTGCTTCACTCTCTCCCTTATACGCTTTTCTTTTTATTTTCTGGGTTTTTAAAAAATACACAACTATTTATAGCAGCATTATTTACAATAGCCAAAAAATGGAAACAACCCAAATGGTCATAAACTAGCTAGTAGATAAACAAAAAGTGGTATAGTCACACAATGGAACACTACCAAGCAGCAAAAAGGAATAAAATACTGATACATACTACAATGTGGGTAAAACTTGAAAACACTACACCAAGTAAAAGAAGCCATTATCAAAAGACCACCTAATATATAATTCCATTCACAAAAGACCACATACTATATGATTTCATTCCACTATAACATTTCACATTATATGAAATGGCCTGAATAGGCAAATCCATAGAGACAGAAAGCAGATTACTGGTTGCCTAGACCAGGTAGACAACGGGAGAGTAGCTAAGGAGTTGCAGGGCTCTGGGGGGTAATTAAATGTTCTAAAATTGATTGTGTTGATGGTTGCACCTTATAGGTTTTTACTGAAATGCATTCCCTCAATAAATTACTTTCACAAAAGTAATTCCTATTTTGGGTTCTGCTTCTAATAAACCTGACCTAAAACATCTGTGACCCTACCAATACCTAGATAAAGATGGGAACTAAGAGTTACTAAATGTCTGCAATGTGTCATACACATATGCATGATCTCATTTAATCTTCTTACAACCCTGTGCAATAAGAACTATTATCTCTATTTTTCAGAAAGTGTAATTGACAGTTAGAGTTAAATAGCACACCCATGATTTGAACTCACATCTGCTCTTTCTACCACACCTAGCTGCTTAGGGTCATCTACTAGGATGATCCCAACTATCAGAAGAACTGAATAATTGTAGAGCAAATGAATGAGCCATAGTTGTGCCCTCTCCAGACTGTTTACATAGCTTAGAGTTGATCATTGCTTTGACCAACTTGAAAGAAGAAATTAAAGCTTGTGTCGTGGTTCCTGCAAATAATTACAGTCTCCACGGCAAATATAATGTGCTAAGCTGACCAAAGCAGTGTAATGAATTGAAGTCAGAAAGGAATCGTATCTTACTGCCTTAAGTTTGATTGTCTCTTGTAATTAACCTTATCTGTTTTGTTTCTGTACACATATTAAACAAGCATCTTCAGCCTCCAGCAGCATTTTATAGTTTGTCCATTTCTTTATCTTCCACCTTTCCAGCATGACAGATGGTTTTTATCGCAGTGGGAGGAAAAGATTAAAAGAGTTAGACAAACAAGTCCAAAGACCTTCTTGTTTCCATAACAGACTCTTGCAGTGGGGAGAAAACACAACTTTTTTTCATAGCAGACACGGAAAAGACAAAAATGTCCATACACGCCTGGTCTTCTTCTGTGAGCATTGTCTCTTCTCATTATGATCCTTATTAAAAATAATGTAAAGTATGGTAACAACAAAAGAAAGAGAGTTGCTTTTGCTCTCTTTAAATAAAAAAGGAATGGACTTTAAAACTGGATTGCAGTTGATGATTTCACGAGTCTATAAATTCATAAAAAATCATTAAACTATACATTTACAGTGTGAATTTTATGATATATAAAGTTCCTTCAATAAAGCTGTAGAAAAGTAGTAAGAAAGAAAGCTGTAGAAAAGTAGTAAGAAAACCTGTAAGGGGTGGGGAGGGGAGGAATAGATGAAGCAAGTATGACAGTGTATTGATAATTAGTGAAGCTGGGTAATGCGTAATGGGGATCCATTATACTATGCCTTCTACTTTTGTGAATATTCGAAATTTTCACAAAATACTTCTAAAAAGGAATAGAGAAGAACAAAGGGAGACTACTGCTTTGGTCTTCCCCATTAAACCTTGCCAAGCAAGCGGTATTTTGCCACTGGTCCACACTGTCCCATATAGTGAGTAATTGCAATGATAATTACAATCATAACGATAGCAGCCATTGATTGAGTTCTTACCATGTGCCAGGTACTGTGCTAAGTAAGGACCTTGCAAGTGTCATATCTACATAGCCCTATGAAGTAGGCACTATTTTTACTCACATTTTATGGGTGATAAAGCTGAGGTTCAGAAAGCATAAGAAACTTGTGTAAAGAAAGCTACTTGCCACTATGAAACCACATGGTACGTGCTGTACTAGAGAGAGGGAAGTAATCAGTAGGCTCTGAAGGCACAGGAGGAGGTGGCAGCTACTTCAGGCCAGGATAGCAGGGATGGGAGTGGGGGATTTTAGGAGGACATTACAAAAGAGAGAGAAATTCAAGTTGGGTCTTGAGGAATGAGTAGGGGTTCATCTAGCAAGCAAGTGAAGAGAGGGTGGAAGATTATTTCAATCAGAGAGAACATCAAGAATGATGGCATGGGTGTGAGGAAGTACAGAGCACGTTCAGGGCACCTCAGGACGTGAAAGGTGGGAAGTGGCTGAAATTAGAGAAGACCAGATGGCAAAGACAGGAGTTGGGAGCCCATAATGATCTAAGAAGGCACCCAAACCAAGAGGGTTCAGGCCTGTGAGCTCGGGGCTGAGGCATGGAGAAGGTGGTGGAAATAACCCTCAGTGACCTCAGCCTGCTTTCTGTTTGAGGTGGTCCCGGCATATCACCCACATAGGGTTGTTCAAGAATGATGGAACAAGAATGAGAACTGGTCCCCATGCATCAAATGCTCAACCTCGTGCCGGCCTGCTTCATTACATTGTTTGGCACATAGACTCAGAAATAAATACCCAGCTGTAACAGAACAAAAACACAGGTATTTTGTCAAGTAAACGGCCTCACTTCACCTTACCTGAACTTACATCACATATTTCATTTTGTCCTGCTCACCAGAAATTGATCCAAGAATGTAGGAATTTACTGATAAAATGTCTCAGTTGAATGAAAGCTGAACTGCACATTCTTTTTTCCTCTTTATCACTTTTCTTTAAGACACGAGAGACATTTCTCAAGGCCTGGGTATAAATTTATGCCCAAAGGGGTAAGAAAAATGTTGAAGGTCAGAGAGCTCCTGCATAAAGTCTCAAAAATCAATACCCTAGCTCAGATTCTGAAATCTTAATATTATTATTTAAGCAGAAATTTATCACCTCCTTGAACTACACAGGAGCTCAACAGCTTAACTTCAACAGCTTAAATTAGATTCTCTCTTTTTTTTTTTTTTTTTTTTTGAGACAAAGTCTTGCTCTGTTGCCCAGGCTGGAGTGCAGTGGCACAATCTCGGCTCACTGCAACCTCCGCCTCGCAGGTTCAAGCGATTCTCCTGCCTTAGCCTCCCAAATAGCTAGTACTACAAGCACGTGCCACCATGCCCGCCTAATTTTTTGTATTTTTAGTAGAGATGGGGTTGAACCATGTTAGCCAAGATGGTCTCGATCTCCTGACCTTGTGATTCACCTGCCTCGGCCTCCCAAAGTGCTGGGATTATAGGTGTGAGTCACGGTGCCTGGCCCAAGAGTCTCATAAAAATACTCAATGTATTTTTTACATGAGTTTGAAGAAAGAGAGTAGAAAATACTGTACATATTCAATCTATATATGACAAAAAGCCATTATTAATATATCTAAATAAACCACGTTGCCCTGCACACTCACAGTGAATTACACTCACCTAGTGACCTGGTTCTAAATTCTTTATTCCCAAGTGCTCAGTTGACAGTAGGTGAACTCTACTAATTAACCCTGGTGCCTTGTCTGTGAGGAGATTTCAAATAATTAGAGGAACTGAAATTTGCTTTGTGAGTGAATTCAGATCAGGCCACAGGAAGACACTTCTGTTTCCACCGCTGTTGCTTTAAAAATCTTCAGGAGAAAAGACAAGTGCCTGAAGCATCCATGTCTGAAGAAAGCCTGGGCAGCTCCTTAGGAGTGTGCAGAGCCTGTGCCCATAGGCCCTTTTAAGCCAACATCTCCCTGAGAGAAATCCACCCAAAGGGGAGCCAGCATCACCGCAGTCACCAAAGTGAGATCCCATCCTCAGGCGCTAGCATTTGTCCTCAACCAACTAGTTCACTGACCATGGGTTGAGAGCAGGAAGTTCTCATTCCCCTCCCACTTTACTGTTCCAATCTTACCCTGGCCTCTGAAGCATCCTGTGGATGATTAATCATTTAGACACTGGATATTATCCCCCCGCATTGAGGTGAAATGCCCAGGGAAATTCCAGTGGCAATGCTAGAAGTTTATCAAACCTCCATTTATAGGCACCCACTGCCAACAAGTCTTGATTTCAAATCCCTAGACCTAAGGCTACTCTTTCTAAGGGACATGCTCAGGACAGCATCTTAGAAGCTGTCTGTGTCTCTCAACTTGAGAGACCCCCTTTTGCCAATGGGTGCCCAGTAATGATGGAATTTAGATGGCTAGCTCTTGGGGTAGGGCATAGCGATTCTCCTCTTTGGAAAAAAGTGGCCCCATGCAGGTTACGCTATAGGTCACTGTGCAACAGGCCATTTTTTTTCTTAAAACAAAACAAACAAACAAGAAAACCCAGCCCTAGTCATGATAAGGGGAAAGCCGTTCTAATAAGACTCTTACAATGTGAAAATTTAAAAGGTGCTTTAGAGATTATATCATCCAAGCATGCCATCTTACAGATGAGGAAACTGAGGCTCAGCAAGTCCACATGACTTACTTCCAAATAATCTCCTGAAACTGAACAGAAGTCTGCAGGTCCTGGTCCAGTCTTTGTGAGGTTCAAGGTAATATACTAGTAGAAGCAGGGCCATAGGGTTTACATGACCTTTTCCCAGAGCAATGTTTAGGTAGTAAAAATTCATTAAAACATCATTTTTATACTAAAATATACATGATAATTTTTAAAAATTAAAACATGTCTCTTTAAGGAAATTTCATAGTTGTGGTCATGTTTAGGGCTATGTTCCCAAGCCATAAGCACTGGGGCTCCACTATCCATATGGTAGCCACATATGGCTACTGAGCATCTGAAATACGGCCAGTACAAATTGAGATATGCTGTAAGCATAAAATAGACACCGGATTTCAAAGACTTAGTAGAGAAAAAGGAATAAAATATCTAAATAATTTTAGTATGGCTACACGTTAAAATATTTTCCATAATTCGTTTAAGTAAAATGGACTATTAAAATTAATCTTAACTGCTTCTTTTTCACAATTTTAATAGTGATACTAGTAAGTTGGAAATTACTTTTGTGACTCTCATTATAGTTCCATTGGACAATGGCTAGACTAGAGGATAGACACTAGGGCCATTCACTAGTTGGGCTATCTTCCTTCCAGGCACACAGTAGGATTGCATGTCCCTGTCCCCTTTGAAATTAGGTGTGGTCATATAATTTGCTTTGGTTAATGGCATGTGAGTGGAAGAGGCATGCTGCTTCTGGGCAGTGCATTTAGTTGCCCACACAAAACACTGCAATGCCCTCCAAGGAAATCGCTGAAGTGAATCTAGAGACTGAACTGCTGTCATGCTCACTGTGAGCTGAGGTGCTGACCCACCTGAGATATGGAAAGTGAGCTCTTTTTTAAAAATAAGGAATTGAAATTTGGGGGGTTGTAAATTCCTTTAGCCATCTAACATACTGCCAAGTAAAGCTTTCTGATGTAAACGTGTGCAAAGAACTATGCCACAGCAGTATTTCCCAAACTTGCTTGACCACAGAACGCTTTTTAAAGTGTAATTTATTGACAGGATATTAAGGAGAGCTCATGAGGTATAATGCATACTTTGATTATATTAGTGAAGACAGAAAAAATAACACTGATCAGTTAATTGAGCCAATGATCAACATTTAATTTACATGTGTCATTTTTCATAGCACAAAGCAAAAAAAATCATTTTTATGTTAAGAATAAACTATATCAAGATCATCTGTTTTACTTTTTAGAATAAATTATGCTTCACCAAAATTTTTTCATGAGAGTAATGTTTTTGTGACTTTTTAGAAATTGTGAGGCTAATATTAGAAATAATGTTGATGATCAAGGACAGCATTTAGTCCATTCCTAAAGTTTGTCTTTACTGTGTTATAATCTGAAAAAAATAGTATTTCCTTCAAACTGAAAAACAATATGATCAGTGTACTTTGAGGACTAGTGAAGCAGGCTTCTCCAAAATTCAATTGTTTCATCCTAAATAGCTCACTTCCTTTTTTAAAAAAAACAAATAAAGTCTGTGATTTTCATTTTCATTTTGAAGCACTCATTTTTTTTTTTCATGTTTGAGATAGACACAGCAGTATCAAGACTCTGCCTTTTATTTAAAACTTTCAATATCGGATCCACAAGGATCAAATTTAGGTAGTACAAATATTTCTAAATTCAATGAAAACTAAATATTACAAGTTGATTTTTGATTAAACTATAACGTGCCACAACCTTTTAATGTGCTTTTCAGTATAATCACAAGTCACGCAACTATCACTACTAATTTCAGAATATTTGTATCACCCCCAAAAGAAATCCCATTCCTATTAGTAGTCACTCCCCGTTTCCCTTCTCTCTCCAGCTTTTGGCAACCACTAATCTTTCTGTCTCTATGAGTTTGCCTTTTCTGGACATTTCTTATAAATAGAATTATGCAATATGAGTCCTTTTGTCCTAGTTTATTTCACTTAGCTTGGTGTTTTCAAGGTTCATCCACGCTATAGCATGGATCAGTACTTCACTGCTTTTTATTGCTGCATAGTATCCCATTGTATGGAGGATATAATATATTTCGTTTATCCATTCATTCGTTGATGGTCATTTGGGTTGTTTCCATTTTTTGGCTATTACGAAATATGCTGCTATGAGAATTTGTTAATACATACAACTATTTGTGTGAAAATATGTTTTCAATTTTGGAGGGTTGAAGTAAAATTTTAAGACAAAAAATAAGTTTTAATGAAAAATACTTAGCACAGACTTAGATAAATGCTGTCCATGTAGCAAAGTGCAGACTAAACATCCTGCCTCTGTGTCAGGCATGATTTGACTTCCTGAGGAACAAGAAGAACTGGGGAATTGCCAGATGTAGGGTCCAGCCCCACAGGTTCGGTGGGTTTTCCTCCCCGTGTGCGGAGATGAGAGATTGTAAGAATAAAGACATAAGAAAAAGAGATAAAAGACAAGACAGCTGGGCCTGGGGAACCACTACCACCAAGATGCAGAGAGCGGTAGTGGCCCCGAATGCCAGGCTGCACTGGTATTTATTGGATACAAGGCAAAAGAGGCAGGGTAAGGAGTGAGAGCCATCTCCAATGATAGGTAAAGTCACGTGGGTTATGTGCCCACTGGACAGGGGGACCTTCCCTGCCTGGCAACCGAGGCAGAGAGAAAGAGAGGAGAGAGAGACAGACAGCTTACGCCATTATTTCTGCATATCACAGTCTTTTAGTACTTTCACTAACTTGCTACTGTTATCTAAAAGGCAGAGCCAGGTGTACAGGATGGAACACGAAAGCGGACTAGGAGCATGACCACTGAAGCACAGCATCACAGGGAGATGGTTAGGCCTCTGGATAACCGTGGGTGGGCCTGACTGATGTCAGGCCCTCCACAAGAGGTGGAGGAGTAGTGTCTTCTCTGAACTCCTCCGGGGAAAGGGAGACTCCCTTTCCTGGTCTGCTAAGTAGCGGGTGTTTTTCCTTGACACTGACGCTACTGCTAGACCACGATCCGCTTGGCAACAGGCATCTTCCCAGATGCTGGCGTTACCGCTAGACCAAGGAGCCCTCCGGTGGCCCTGCCTGGGCATAACAGAAGGCTCACACTCTTGTCTTCTGGTTACTTCTCACTATGTCCCCTCAGCTGCTATCTCTGTATGGCCTGGTTTTTCCTAAGTTGTAATTGTAAAGCAAGGATTATTATAATATTGGAGTAAAGAGTAATTTCTACAAATTAAGGATTAATGATATTCATACATAGTCATATCTATTATCTATATCTAGTATAACCATTCTTATTTTATATATTTTATTATACTGGAACAGCTCGTGCCCTCGATCTCTTGCCTCGGCACCGGGGTGGCTGGCCACCCACGTCCAGATGACTTTTTTCATCCCAGCTTGGTCCAGGCAGGAGCTTTCCCTTCAAGCCACCATCATCACCACCAGGTACCCATGCCCTACCCTGCATTTCAGGGAGGCTTCTGAGCATCCTGGCTGTTACCCACTCATGGTAGGATGCTCGTCACTTGTGCTGGACAATTGATGAGAATTGTGCTGACAAGGGTCTATTGGCAGTCCTCTCTGGACCACTACTGGAAGCACAGAAGGCCCATACTTAACTTTTGTAAGCCTTTGGGGACTGGTATCACATTGTGCTGATTCTGCAGGAGCTTACGGTCTCTGATTTGTATGCTGCACCCCTTTCAAATGGTTCCTCTCAATTTTTTCTCACATACACCTTTGCATCCCATGAGTTCTACCTTTAACTACTTCTGTAATTTTCAACATATACCAGTTAAAGACTCAAGTATGCCATCTTTATTTTCTTGTCTTCTGTGCCCCTATCTACCTGGTGGAGAGGGTGCCTGGATTAGGGGAAAGAAGAGGTGAAATGTCCAAGTAAAGGAAATTATTTTGATATACAACTTTAGAGTGGAAGGAGGAATGTAAGAAGAGCACCAATTGCTAATTCTCAACATTATTCTACCACAGCCACGTTCTCAGTAATGTCATACCATTTTTAATGATAATTATCCCATGCAATTAAGAATAACTATAGGTTTGATATTTTTCTTAGATATTTAAGAAGAAAGAAATTCACTAGTATCAATTTTCTTCCACTGAATTGTATTAATACTTGGCACAGCTTTAGCCCTCTGTAGAACCCAGCTTGAGAAATGAAGCACTTAAAGCTTGTAGGCACAGAGGATCTCATCTGAGTGTAGTATCAAGTGCTCTCCATTAGTCCCATTGGAGGAGTCAGCATAGCTGGGCTTTGTTGCAGAAGCGAACAATCCCAATATCAAATTGGCTTATAATCATAAAGGTTTCTTTCTCACCTGGCCCGTGTGGGTCTGCTGTGGTTCTGCTCTGCCTCATCTTCACTCCACAACTTCAACTGACAGAGCAGCCACCATCTGGAGCATCGCCAGTCAGAGGAAAAAGAGCAGAGTATACCGCATACTAGCTAGCTCTCTGCCTTGCCCAGAAGTGACTGACACACATCACTGTTTCTACATTTCATTGGCCAAAACAAACACTACAGTCAGTGTGGTGTCCAAATTCATAGGCTGGAGATATTTAATCCTCTCATAAGGCGGAGTACTACAGTGAGGGGCACTGAATTTGAGTGGACAGTAAATAAGTCAGCTACAGGACCAGAAACAACACACCCTACAAATTCTTGGATTCCTGTATAGCAGCCAAGTCAACAAGTCATAATTTCTCTTCCTTTCAGCGAGTTCTTCTTTGATGTCTTTTGAGTTCTTTTGCACGGGAACCACCTCTCCTGGTCAAAGCCATCTCGTTTTACCCCATCATGTGTCCCTAACTTTGAATCTCAGAGAGCAGGGATTGGAGTCTCAGAGTCTTCCCTCTGAGAAGACCCTAGGCTCCTTATCAAAATGGGTCTCCTTCATTTTTGGCAATGTATACAGCATTCTGTTGGCTGCCCTTTCTGCTCCCTGCTCAGAGGCAATGTCTGGGAAAGAGAGCCATCTGAGTAGTAGGTTACATAGCTAGCTCCAATCCCAAGCCAAGTCACAGATGGCTCCAGATGTTTGAGCTGCCATGTTTTCCCTGTTCATGATTTCCTCCATGCAGTGATATTGAGTAGTTACAGAATAAGTGACACACTTTTGATTATAAAATGATAGGATCTTAACTAGTGTCAGCAGAAGTGATATATCTACAGCACTCAAGAAGCTCTCAAACATGCATGCTTACATTTATGTATTTATTTTAAATCTAAAACCTTTCTCTTCTTTGACCACTGTATCAGTTAACATTGCATTCACATGCAAATGAAGAAGACTCCAAAAATGGTAGTTAAGGCAGGATGTTTGTTTCATGTAACATGAAGTTCTAACCTAAGCAGAGCTGTTACAGAAAGAATGCTATCAAAGGCCCAGGCTCTTTCTCTTTTTCTACTTCTCCATCTTTAATGTAATGATTTTCACATCCATATTAGCCAGTTCATGGTCCTCCAGTGGCTGCTGCCCCTCCAAGCCTCACTACCATGTCCAAGAAGGAAAGAGGAAGGGACCACGGGCAAGGGGCTTTCTCTTCAAGAGGCTCTGGCTTTTTATTCAGAAAGTGACACACTAGGGGCTCCCCCAAGGGCTTCTGCCTGTGTCACATTTATCTCAAGTGTGTCATTTGGTCCCCTCAATGTAACAGAGGCTAGAAAACCAAATGTCCAGCTTTTACAGGCTCTGTAGTTGAGACAGGTGAGGGAGAAGGAGTTAGATGTTGATTTTAGGTCAGCCAGCCTACAATATCTGCCACTATCCCTCTTTCAAGGGATTTTACCCAGTATCTCTTTGTCTTGTTTGTACAATTCCCACAATATTACTTACTTCAGTGCCCAAATTAAGCATTTACATTCACTTTCTTCTGAAACCACATGATTATCCTATGGAAAGTGGTTAGTGTACCAAGCTTCCTTTCCATCCTTCCTTGGTGAGCAGCCTAATGCCAGTTGGTTTCACCCAACTGTGTGTAATCCATATTATTCTTTGGTGATCAAAATTATGCAATGGACTAGATGTCTTCTTTCTGTTATATTGGAGAGATGCCAGTCAGTATTAACATGAACTATCTAATTTTCACCACCTTTGTATTTTTTTATTCTGTTTCTGGTTCAAGCTCACATTTCCTCAGACTACTAATTTTTAAAATACTGATGGAACCTGATTACACTTAAATATTTTATTCTCAGTTTTACTCCTCACTATTTGACCTCCTAACATGTACCAATATAGCACATATGAAGGGCCTGCTTTTATTTTTTTAATGTTTAATTTTTGTGGGTACCTAGTAGGTGTTTATGTTTATGGAGTATATTAGATATTTTGATTTAGGAATACAATGTATAATACTCAAATCAGGGTAAACGGGGTATCCATTACCTCAATCACGTATCCTTTGTGTTACAAACAGTCTAATTATACTCTTAGTTATTTTTAAATGTACAATTAAATTTTTATGGACTATAGCCACCCTGTTGTGCTATCAAATATAGATCTTATTCATTCTAATAATTTTTTTGTACCCACTTCTGCCAAACAACCCTACTCCCCTTCTCAGCCTCTGGTAACCATCATTCTACTCTCTATCTCCATGAGTTTAATTGGTTTAATTTTTTTAGCTCCCACAAATAAATGAAAACATGTGAAGTTTGTCTTTCTGTGCCTGGATTATTTCATGTAACACAATGATCTCTAGTTCCATCCATGTTGTTGCAAATGACAGGATCTCATTCTTTTTATGGCTGAATACTACTCCACTGTCACTGTGTATATGTACCACATTCACATTTTCTTTTTTTTTTCTTTAGATGGAGTCTCGCTCTGTCGCCCAGACTGGAGTACAGTGGCACAATCTCGGCTCACTGCAACCTCCGTCTCCTTGGTTCAAGAGATTCTCCTGCCTCAGCCTCCTGAGTGGCTGGGATTACAGGCGTGCGCCACCACATCCAGCTAATTTTTGTGGGGTTTTTTTTGTTTTGTTTTGTTTTGTTTTGTTTTTTTAGTAGAGGTGGGGTTTCACCATGTTGGTCAGGCTGGTCTCAAACTCCTGACCTTGTGATCTGCCTGCCTCGGCCTCCCAAAGTGCTGAGATTACAGGCATGAGCCACCACGCCCAGCCTCCCACATTTTCTTTATCCATTCACCAGTTGATGAAAACTTAGGTTGCTTCTATATCTTGGCTATTGTGAATAGTCCTGCAATAAACGTGGGAGTGCACATATCTCTTTCATATAAAGATTTCCTTTCTTTTGGGTATGTATCTGTCAGTGGGATTGCTGGATCAAATGGTAGCTCTGTGTTTAGTTTTTTGAGGAATGTCCAAACTGTTCTTCATCGTGATAGTACCAATTTACATTCCCATCAACAGTGTAAGAGGGTTCCCTTTTCTCCACATCCTCACCAGCATTTCTTATTGCCTGCCTTTTGAATAAAAGCCATTTCAACTGGGATGAAGTGTATCTCACTGTAGTTTTTATTTGCATTTCTCTGATGGTCAGTGATGCTGAGCACATTTGCATATACCTGATTCCATTTGTATATCTTCTTTTGAGAACTGTCTATTCAAATCTTTTACCCAATTTTCATTGGATTATTGGATTTTTCTTATACAGTTGTTTGAGTTCCTTATATATTCTGGTTACTAATCCTCTGATTGGGAATTTGCAAATATTTTCTCCCATTCTGTTTATTGTCTCTTCACTTTGTTGATTTTTTTTCCTTTGCTGTACAGAAGCTTTTTAACTTACGTGATCCCATTTGTTCATTTTTGCTTTGCTTTGGTTGCCTGCGCTTGTAGAGTATCACTTAGGAAATATTTGCCCAGATCAATGTCTTGGAGAGTTTCCCCCAATGGTTTCTTTTAGTAATTTTATAGTTTGAAGTCTTGGATTTAAGTCTTTAATCAATTTTGATTTTATTTGATTTGATATATGGAGAGAGACAGAGGTTCAATTTCATTCTTTGGCATGTAGTTATCCAGTTTTCCCAGCACCATTTATTGCAGAGACTGTCCTTTCACCAACGTATGTTCTTGGCACCTTTGTCAAAAATGAGTTCACTGTAAATGTGTAGATTTGTTTCTGGGTTCTCTATTCTGTTCCATTGGTCTATGTGTCTGTTTTTATGCCAGTATAATGCTGTTTTGGTTACTATTGCTCTGCACCATAATGTGAAGTCAGGTAATGTGACTCCTCCAGTTTTGTCCTTTTTGCTCAGGATAGTTTTGGCTATTGTGGGTCTTTTTGTGGTTCCATACAAATTTTAAGATTTCCTTTTCTATTTCTGTGAAGAATGTCATTGGTATTTTGATAGGGATTGCATTAAGTTTATAGATTGCTTTGGGTAGCATGGACATTTTTAACAATATTGATTCTTCCCATCCATGAACACGTAATATCTTTCCATTTTTTGGTGTCCTCTTCAATTTCTTTCTTATTTTTTTTTTTTAAAGACAGTGTTACTCTTGTTGCCCAGGCTGGAGTGCAACGGCGCGATCTCGGCTCACCACAACCTCCACCTCCCGGGTTCAAGTGATTCTCCTGCCTCAGCCTTCCGAGTAGCTGGGATTACAGGCATGCGCCACCACGCCCGGCTAATTTTATATTTTTAGTAGAGATGGGGGTTTCTCCATGTTGAACAGGCTGGTCTTGAACTCCCATCCTCAGATTATCCGCCCACCTTGGCCTCCAAGGGTGCTGGGATTACAGGCATGAGCCACCACACCTAGCCCTCTTCAATTTCTTTTATCAATGTTTTATAGTTTTCATTATAGAGATCTTTCACTTCTTTGGTTAAATTTATTCCTAGGAGATTAATTTTATTTGTAGCTACTGTAAATAGGATTACTTTCTCGATTTCTTTTTTAGATTGTTTGTTATTGGCATGTAGAAATGCTACTAATTTTTATATGCTGATTTTGTATCCTGCAAATTTATTGAATTTGTTGATCAGTTCTAATAGCTTTCTGGTCTTAGAGGCCAAAAGGATATGACCAGATCATAAGATCTTATATTTGGAGCCTTTAGGTTTTTCCAAATATAAGATCATATCATTTGCAAACAAGGATAATTTGATGACTTCCTTTCCCATTTGGATGCCCTTTCCTCTTGTCTGATTGCTCTAGTTAGGATTTCCAGCACTACGTTAAATAACAGTGTTGAAAGTGGGCATCCTTGTCATGTTCCACATCTAAGAGAAAAGACTTGCAATTTTTCTCCATTCAGTATGATACTAGCTGTGGGTCTGTCATAGATGATTTTTATTATCTTGGGTATCTCCAGATAAGCAGGGAATACCGTTTTAAATAATTCTTCTCTAAATAAAAAAATCTGTTTCAAAATAATTTGCTGTGTCTTTCTTGGTAGAATCTTCCAGTTATAGGTGTAATAAAAATTTAGTTGTAAAAGCACTACCACACTTTCAAAAGGGGATGGACAAATAAGAACCCAAAAATTTAAATAGTCTGTGTGCTGAAGCCAATAGTAAACAAAGATTAAGGGGAAAAGGCAAAGGCAAATATAATTATTGTGAAGGTACATATGACTAATATTATTCTTTGGGTTTAGTGAGATGCAGAAAATAATGGAGAAAGAAGAAGTAGATTAATACCTCTGTCTCAAGCAAATTCTGCACACATATTTAAATTTCACTGTTCAGTCTGTTCAACATAAACAGGGTTATGTGCACTGTACATGTCCTCACCTGATTTTTCTGCAGCATCATCATGCCCCTTCCAAACATTGATAGTAGTGTTGAGGATACCAAAGAAACAATGTCTCAGGATGCCTGTCTCTCCCATCTGCTGGTCTTCAAAGCAGGCCATGGCTTATGGTTGCTGTCCTCAGATCCTCTATCTACTTCTCAAGGAGAAAAGAAATTCCAGAAATAGAAAGGAGACAAAAGTGGGCACTTAATTTTGAGTTGAGAAACTCCAGAAGACTCAACATTGTAGCTAAACATGATTTCCAAAGAATTTGCAAGCACAAACTGAGGTTTTATTTCTGTCATCTTCTCTGCCATTTCTTCCTCTCCAACAAAAATATATGGTAAAAAGTAGAAAAATAGATTTTGGAACTTATCTTCTCCAAAAAAAACACCTAAAATAGGAAATATTCTCTATAGAGATCTTGAAGACAAAACAGATATGGAATCATTGTGTAACTCCATCTGCAGATGAGATGAGGGAACGCTTAGGCCGTGACTGTAACTCTGCCCATCCCAAATGACACATACAGTCTTCTAAATTTGCCAAACCATGCCCAAGATTTATATGTAGGTCTAATTCATAAGAACATTTAAAAAATGGCATTCATGACCAAAACAGTGGTTTAACTGCCAATTAGCTAATTATTTTGTTTCTGACAATATGCAGGATTTTTCTGGGGGAGTCTAGTTAAGCTACATGACCTCAATCTCAGATACTAAGAATATGTAACTAGTATGTCCATTTTTCTTTATTAATCTATTTATTATAAACCTATCCGTAATGCATTCAAAGCAGCTTTGAACCACTACCAATAGGTAATGTACTGTGTAGTTACTGATACATATATTCATCTCATTACAATCGTTTAGGTTAATATGGTCTGTATCTACCATCAGATAAGTAAGATTTAAAAACCAGAGTGATAAAATTATACTCAAGTGCTTAGGGTAAGAACTATCGGCAATATTGGGCAATTTCGTTATATTAACAGTTTTCTGAATGCAGGTAAGATCAGATAGAAGAATTTATTCTCCCATATATTCCTGTCATAATAACTTCTGAAATTTATGCAAAGTAAGAGTTGTGAATCATAGATCTTTAAAATTAATACTGGATTTTTGTACATACAATCAGAGCTTCAAGGAACCTTCTGAAACATCTAGTGCACCCCCTTATTTTACAGAAAAGGACACCAAAGTCAGGAGTACAGAATTCCTTAAAGCTGCACAATAGACAAGTGGGGAAGCTAGAACAAATAGCATTTTTTTAGTTTTTTTTTAAACTTTTAATCAAATACCCTTTTTCCATCAACATTAAGTTAGAAACTCAAGCTCAAGAATGTATTCTTGCAACATAAGAATGGAATAATGAAAATTTATCAAGCAAGAGACTTCTATTAATAACCATATTCCTTCCCTTTCTCCTACAGTGAAGGAATCCCCATTCTAGCTGGGCACATGGCTGCCATTATGCAACCTGCAGATCTGCAGACTGTCCAGGGCCTATGTGGGGCCCACACAAGGCCCAAGCCAGGCTGCTCTCCCAGGGGCCACCAGAACAGAGAGCAGGCAGAGCCAGCCACCCTGCAGCCACAACCAGCAAGGGCCCAGCATGGAGCACAGACTTTTCCTCCACCGCCTTAAGGTCTTATAAAATGCCCATCTACCAGCTGCCATTTTCAAGAGAATCTGAGGAAAGAAGCTTTATTCTGAAACGGAGACACAAGAACTAAATTACTCCAAAGGGATGACCCCAGCAGAGCCTGTAATATTACCTACAAGCCAGATTAGAGCTTGCCTCCCTCCCATTTCCACCCTCCCCTAATACCCCACAGGGACTGTCAATGAAAGTTAAATATCAGGAAGCTGCCTTTTGCTCACACATCCAAAAGCAGTATGGGTGAATATTCGACCCTGGCAACTCTTATAAAATCAATGGCAGTGGTTTTTTAGAGATCACAAATCTGGGTATCTGCTACCAATCCTGTGATAGGAAGGCGTGATACTTATATAATATCAGGTCTTACAGCACTTTGCTAAAATAATGGTGTTTCCTTATGGAGTGTAAGAGTACCTTTTTTTTCCTTCCTAATGTGAATTCATGAGTGGCGATTTTTTCTGCATGGAATCAAAACAAAACAAAACAAAAATGTATTTCCTTTTTTGTTATTTTGGATACGTCTGTGGTCCAGTTGCAACATCTGGAACTTGTTGAATCTGACTCTTTGTACAAACAAAAAGATTTTTAATATTAATTTTGTTTTCTAAAGAGATGGATATTTACTTAAACTGAGGCTGATTGATATAAAATTTTCAGTGTTAGAATAAAACAAATTTGTGTTTTTTTCTAATTTGTGACTTGAAACGAAAGCTTTGGTGATATTGGATTCTGGGGGAATTTTGTTTTTACCGGTCAGACTTTGCACAAATGCCCATTAAACATTTGAATGAGCTATTAATAGAGTAGTATTTCTTTTAAACAGTGAGCAGAAATATCAAGAAAACTCAAATGATTTTAGACTTAAAACATAGCCAAGGAGTCTTTTGTTCATTTTTAAATCATGTTTTAAATTAAATAAGAATTTTTAAAGTTCTGTAAGAGAAGACTTGTAATTTGCTAGTATATGTGCTTAAAATTGTGTTAAATTTTCCTACAAGATTAATATTATTCTAAAGTAAAAAGAAATCAAAGTCTAATTTGTACACTATTCAATTAAGAGCAAAGTTGGTGTCTCTTAATATTAAAGTTCATTTGTAGCCTACTCATAAACAAAATAAGAAAATTTAAAAACATGTGCTAAATGGCCAACTGTCTTTTCTTGATTGCCTCTTTTGAAATTAACTTATTTTTTTTACAGATTCTGAAAGTAATTCATGTCATGTGTGGAAATTTGAAATTCAGATTAGTATTACGAAGATAGACCCATAGATAGGACCTATATATCCTAACACTAACAGATCACACAACCACTGTTTGTATATTGGAATATATTTCTTTATTCTTTTGTCAATTTGGAATATATTTCTTTATTCTTTTATCAATTTTAAAATACTTTATCAAACCAGCAATCTAGAATTGCATTTTGCTAATCTGACAGATAACATATCATCATGTTTCTCTTTTTACTGCTTCTGGAACAGCTTAAAATATTAACTAAAAAGGATTGCAATTGCAGCTGGGCGCGGTGGCTCACCCTATAATCCCAGCACTTTGGGAGGCTGAGGCGGGCAGATCAACTGAGCTCAGGATTTCAAGGACAGCCTGGGCAACATGGCAAAATGCCGTCTCTACAAAAAATACAAAAAATTAGCCCCGGGCGTCGAGGCATGTGTCTGTAGTCCCAGCTACTCAGGGGGCTGAGGTGGGAGGATTGCTTGAGCCCAGGAGGTGGAGGTTGCAGTGATCTGAGATTACGCCACTGCACTCCAGCCTGGGCAACAGAGTGAAATCCTTTCCCCCACAAAAAAGCGGGGGGTGGCAACCAATCAACCAACAAATAGTAATATACCTTGTTGTTATACTGTTTAAGAACTATGAGAAATAACATATGATTGATTTATGCCTTAAACAATTTATAGGCTGTGCACAAGATGAGACAAACATGAATGAAACAATTGAAAAACAAAATAGGATAGTAAATATTATACTAGCTGTTATTTTAGTGATTGTTAACAGAGACCGTATAAGTGAGTCTGTGGTTTAATTTCGAGAAACAAAACCCCACTAAATGGAGCCTTTATCGGAATATATCATAGAATGTAAAGTTTTAAAGTTTGGTTATACCACCAACACACCAGAATCAGGAACTATTGATTCTTGGGCTATTAATTAAAATCCTAATGAAAGAGAATCTAATTGATTCAGCTTGGGTTAATGTTTATTCCCAATGAAAGAGAATCTAATTGATTCAGCTTGGGTTAATGTTTATTCCCATCTAATCAGTTGTAGTCAGTAGAAGGAGGTCATGTGGCATCCTGAGTTGCCCAAAGAGTACATAGGATTGGGGCCTATGTTATAGCCATTCCCTCTTCTTCTTTGATAATAGAACACCACTTCTGGCAGGAATGCACCCAATCCCAGGAGATGAATCACAGCTGGTTCAGGTCAATTATGATAAGTGCATTTTCCTTCTGCCAGATATGCACTTACTCAGAAACTCCAAGCTTGGACATATCACATATTTCTGGCCAATGAGACATAAAAGAAAGCCAAGGGAAGGTTTCCACCAAAATAGTAAGTTGTAGTAAAAAGTTCCTTCCTTCCATACTCTTGACTCTGCTGCATGAATGTCAGCCATGCTTTGTGGTACTAACTGATTCCCAGAGATTGCAATTCAGAGCCATGTATCATTGAGCCTCAACATCAGCACTGAAACAGCGTACATCCAGACTTCATGTTAATTTAGTTTTTTTAAAATCAGTATTATTTGATTACTTTTAGTTAGGCATTCTGTTACTTAAATCCAAAAACCACCTAAACTGGTAGGTATCTCTTCTGGGGCTCTAGCAGGCATAGGTTCTTTCAGAAGGAGATATGAGGACAAGAAGGAAATTATTGACACTTCTCGTGTAGTTTTTCCTGTGGCAGGCGTGATGTTAAGCACCATATACCTATCTTTCCAGCTATCCCATCTTTTACCTAAGAGGTAAAGATATCCTTACCTCTAAGGTGAAAACAATATTGTCCCCACTTTATAGATTAGAAAATGGAGCTTCAGAGAGGGTAAGTACATTGCCCAGTATCATTAAGTACAGTGCCAGTGACAATGCTAACCCAATGCAAATCCAAACACTTTCCCCTCTTTCATAGGTATTGCCATCCAAAATGGCACATTACACACTATGTATACTGAAATGGCTACTAGAGGGAAAGATAAACTGTACAAGACAGAAAATTGCTCAAAGAAGGGAAAACTTGTCTGGACTTTCAGTAAGAGGTAGAATTTAGAGAATAAAAGCAAAGTAGGAAGGACAGTTTAAAAGGAAAGAACATGGAAGGCTGTATGAGAAGGCAATGCTGGTTAGACTGATGAGGGTTAGGTAGGATGGGGTCATATATTGAAGTGTTGTAAGAGCCAGCTTAAATTTGAAGCTTACATTCAATATAATAAAATTGGTACCAGGGAACCCTGGAAGGTTTCTGAGCAGAGCAGAAGAGCAGTATATTGACAGTAGTGTTTGACAGAGTTTTAAGGTGGCATTAACACCAGTAATATAGGTGTTGGAATATTCCAAAATAAAGAGAACATGACCTGGTTTTCTTTTAACCAAGGATATGTCTTATTGTCTAAAAGAAAGTGGTGAAATGGAAAGGAAGATTTGTTAGAGAATCCATTTAAAGAACTTGTTGGCCTGGCTCTGATGGCTTATGCCTGTAATCCTAACACTTTGGGGTGCAAAAGTTGAGGACTGCTTGAGACCAGGATTTCAAGACCAACCTGAGCAACACGGTGAGATCCCATATATTAGTTCATTTTCATACTGCTATAAAGAACTGCCCAAGACTGGGTAATTTATAAAGGAAAGATGTTTAATTGACTCATGGATCAGTATGGCTGGAGAGGCCTCAGGAAACTTACAATTACAGCAGAAGGCAAAGGGGAAGCAAGGCAACTTCTTCACAAGGCAGCAGGAAAGAGAAGCGCCAAGAGTCCCTTATAAAACCATCAGATACCATGAGAACCCACTCACTATTATGAGAACAGCATGGGGAAACTGCCCCCCATGTTTCAACCACCTCCACCTGGTCTCTCCCTTGACATGTGGGGATTATGGGGATTACAATTCAAGATGAGATTTGGGTGGAGACACAAAGCCTAACCATATCATTCTGTTCCTGGCTCTTCCTAAATCTCATGTCCTTTTCACATTTCAAAACTAATCATGCTTTCCCAACAGTCCCCCAAAGTCTTAATTCATTCCAGCATTTAACCCAAAAGTCCAAGTCCAAAGTCTCATCTGAGACAAGGCAAGTCTTGCCTATGAGCCTGTAAAATCAAAAGCAAGTTAGTTACTTCCTAGATAAAATGGGAGTACAAGCATTGAGTGAATACATTAATTCCAAATGGGAGAAATTGGCCAAAATGAAGATGCAGCAGACCCCATGCAAGTCTGAAATCTGCAGTGCAGTCAAATCTTAAGCTCTGAAGTGATCTCCTTTGACTCCATGTCTCATATCTAGATCATGCTCATGCAAGAGATGGGTTCCCATGGCCTTGAGCAGCTCTGCCCTTATGGCTTTGCAGGGTACAACCCCTCTCCTGGCTGCTTACACAGGCTGACATTGAGTGTCTTTTCCAGGAACACAGTGCAAGCTGTTGGTGGATCTACCATTCTGGGGTCTGGAGGACAGTGGCTCTCTTCTCACACCTCTACTAGAAGTGCCCCAGAAGGGACTATGTAGGGGCTTCAAGCCCACATTTCTCTTCTGCACTGCCCTGGCAGAGGTTCTCCATGACAGCTCCACCCCTGCAGCAAACTTCTTCCTGGGCATCCAGGCATTTCCATACATCCTTTGAAATCTAGGCAGAGGTTCCCAAACCTCAGTTCTCAACTTCTGTGCACCCACAGGCTCAACACCACATGGAAGCTGCCAAAGCTTGGGACTTGCACCCTCTGAAGTAATAGCCTGAACTCTATGTTATCCCCTTTTAGCCATGGCTGGTACGCAGGGCACCAAGTCCCAAGACTGCACAAAGCAGCAAGGCCCTGGGCCCAGCCTACAAAACCATTTATTCCTCCTAGGCCTCCAGGCCTGTAGTGGGAGGTGCTGCTGTGAAGTTCTCTGACATGCCTTGGAGATGCCTCCCCCACTGTCTTGGCAATTAACATTTGGCTGCTTGTTACTTATGCAAATTTCTGCAGCTGGCCTAAATTTCTCTTCAGAAAATGGGTTTTTCTTTTCTATTGCATCATGAGGTTACACATTTTCCAAACTTTTACACTCCACTTCCCTTTTAAACATAAGTTCCAATTCCAAACCATCTCTTTATGAATGTGTAAAACTGAATGCTTTTAGGAGCATCCAAGTCAACTCTTAAACACATTGCTGCTGAGAAATTTCTTCCACCAGATACCCTAAATCATCTCCTTCAAGATCAAAGTTCCACAGATCTCTAGGGCAGGGGCAAAATGCTGCCAGTCTCTTCACTAAAGTATAGTAATAGTCACCTTTATTCCATTTCCCAACAAGTTCCTCATCTCCATCTGAGACCACTTCAGCCTGGACTTCATTGTCCATATCGCTATCAGCATTTTGGTCAAAGACATTCAACAAGTCTCTAGGAAGTTCCAAACTTTCCCACATTTTCCTGTCTTTTTCTGAGCCCTCCAAACTGTTCCAACCTCTGCCTGTTACCCAGTTCCAAAGTTGCTTCCACATTTTTGGGTATCTTTATAGCAGCACCCCATTCTCTGCAGTACCAACTTGCTGTATTAGTCCATTTTCATACTGCTATAAAGAACTGTCTAAGACTGGATAATTTATCAAGCAAAGAGGTCTAATTGACTCACAGTTCAGCATGGCTGGAGAGGCCTCAGGAAACTTACAATCATGATAGAAGGTGAAGGTGAGGCAAGGCATCCTCTTCACAAGGTAGCAGGAGAAAGTGCCAAGTGAAGGTGGAAGAATCCCTTATAAGACCATCAGATCTTATGAGAACTCACTATCATGAGAACGTCATGGGGGAAACTGTCCCCTATGATTCAACTACCTCCACCTGGTATCTCCCTTGACATGTGGGGATTATGGAGATTACAATTCAAGATGAGATTTGGATGAGGACGCAAAGCCTAACCATATCAGACCCCATCTCTACAAAAAATGCAAAAACAAAATTAACTGGACATGGTGGCATGCACCCATAGGTCCTAGCTACTTGGGAGTCTAAGGTGGGATAATCCCTTGAGCCCAGGAATTTGAGACTGTAGTGAGCTACGACAACATCACTGTACTCCAGCCCAGGTGACAGAACAAGACCCATCTCTTAAAAACAAAGCAAAACAAAACAAAACTTGTTGACTGACTAGATATGGGAAATAACAAAAAAAGTTTCCCTCAACTTCCTTCCTTTTTTTTTTTTTTAAAAAAAGTATGTATATTATCTCTTTGTCTGGTCTTTCTTTATTCCATGATTTTCCTTTGACTGTATTTTCTTCCTTAGTCCTTTCACTTCCTCATACTTGCTCATGCTGACTGAAATGCTAGCTGCAGGTACACAAAGTTTTTGCCAAAGGGGTTTTGAAATTGTGGACTTTTTTTTTTTTTCAGTCAATTCCACATACGACACAGAAAAAAAATCCTTCATGGGAAAAAATAAACATTTCAGCTTCTCCTTTTTATGGTGATCAGAGATTAATTTAGTTTTGCATTAATCAAGTTGTTGTCAGAACCTTTCCTGCTAATCTGTAAATGCTGGCCCTGTCAATGTTGTATTTACTCACCTGATGTCTCACCTCTTTTCTCTATAGATATTCTCATTCTAAATTAAGGGAATCAGGGCAAGAAGAGAACTTTAACAGTTGTTAGACCACAACACAATGTTGCCCTCAGCAAAGGGCTTTGAGATTGTCACATTGCCTAAAAAATGCAATACTTAGGAAAGCTCTTTAGAAATCACACCTAACAGTTCTCCTTCTCTTTGGCAATTCCTTGAGCTCCTAAAAAAAAAAAATGTTTGAAAGTACAGGGCTAACTGATTTAAGTAACAGCTCTCATCTGATTTTTTAGGAAGAGGCCCAGCAAAGTTGATGGGTTCAAAGACATTGAAAAGTTCAGTGGTTGATGTTTACACCAGAAATTTACCTTTCTCTCCGATTCATGGCTTAAATTGCTCCAGTTTAGGGAAAGAAATTCTTGGAAATTAATGTAACTCTAGTTCATTATACTGGACTGGAACTTCAAAGAGGCACCAATACCACTGCACCTTTGCCTGAGGGACTGAGGAGGAAAATAAAGAAGGAAGCTGGCTGGCTGTGGTGGCTCACACCTGTAATCCCAGCACTTTGGGAAGCCAAGGTGGGTGGATCCCCTGAGGTCAAGGTTTGGGACCAGCCTGACCAATATGGTGAAACCCTGTCTCTCCTACTAAAATTACAAAAATTAGCCAGGCGTGGTGACACGCGTCTGTAGTTACCAACTACTCAGGAGGCTGAGGCAGGACAATTGCTTGAACCCAGGAGGTAGAGGTTGCAGTGAGCTGAGATCACGCCACTGCACTATAGCCTGGGTGACAGAGCCAGACTCCGTCTCAAAAAAAAAAAAAGGAAGCCAGTTTCCCACAAAATAATATGAAAAAGACAAGCACCTCAAAGGAAAAGTGGCCAGAGGCTATAAACAGGGCATTCAATGATGAGGAACCTGAACAGTCAACAAACAGTAGAAAAAAATTTAATTCCATGAACAATCAGGGAAACACAAAGTAAAATGAAAATGAGATGCCATTTCTTGACCATCAGGTTGGCAAATTAAAGAGTGGTGATATCAATATTGGAAAGTGGATAGATAAATGAAGACTAACTCACAGACGGTGGAGTGTAAATGGGTATACATCGGTACAACACTTTAAAAGGCAAATTCGTGACATCTGTTAAAATTTGAAATGTGCATATCTATGACCTGGCAGATATACTCCTTGGTGTTCACCCCAGAAAAAAAAATACTCACGTGACTACAGTGAGACAGTTTCATTGTATATTATTTGTAACCATGACAAAGTACAAATGACTTAAATGTCAATTGACCAGGGAATGACTAATAACTGTGGCATATCCATATTATGTAAAATTATGCCAAAGTTAAAAGGAATTAGGTAGATCTATATGCTGACATTAGAAATTCCTGAGTAACTGGGTATGGTTTACAAGCGATTAAAACAAGAGATTTAATACGTAACTTTGTCCCACTATATTAGCCCTTTCTTCCTCCATGTAGTTTGCTAATATAGCATAATGGTTGAGAACTCAGACTTTAAACTCTGACTGGGTTTAAATCCAACTCTGATACTTACCAACTATCATCTCAGGCAAGCTATACCCCCATAGTCCCAGCTACTCAGAGGCTGATGTGGGAGGATCAGTTGAGCCCATGAGTTCCAGGCCAGCCTGGGCAACATAGCAAGACTCCTTTTCTAAAAAAGAAAAATATATATCTACCTATTAATGTAGATATTTCTGAGTCACATTGTTGGAGGAAAAAAATCAAGTTACATATATTTTAATAGCATTTTTGTTCAAGAACATATACCCCAAAATAATATATATTCCCTCTATATACCCTTTACATATAAATATATAGTATAAGCATATATTTTCTATAAGTATATATATAACTTATTATTATATGAATAGTATAACAAAAATGCCACATATTTCACATATCAATATGTTCTATAAGTTCAAACACCAAATGTTCTCTATAAGTGTTAAAAGGAAACACCTAGAAAAATATCTGAAAGGATTTTTACCAAACTACCAATCTCTGGGGATGGATCTGGGATGTAGAGCTGGTGGTCAAAAGGTAACTTAAGGCTACCTTAATGTTTTTAATTTTTTAAAGAAAGGGGCACATATTCTGTGTTACTTGTATTGTCAAAAAAGGATAGGAAACAAAACATTGACATAGAAAGAATAAAACTATGGAAATAGAGGTGAGAGTGATTCGGGATGAGGAAAGGAAAAAGAGTGAGTTCTACCAGCTTTTTCTCTCTGCTTCCTCCACAAGTGTTCAACAGCTTCTACCTCTCTGATTTGCAAGGGTTTAGTCAGTAGTGATGCCTCTTGATGCAGAAAAAGCAGTTTCTAAGCAACTGGGAGGAGTATGTATGTGAGTAGGGAGTCAGTGGTGTAGAGATAAGATTGATTCCAACATTTGAAAAAAGTTCTGAAAGATTTGTTAAGCAAAATTCAGAAGGACATGTGGAAATTTTATTTTTGTTAAGCAGATAGGCTCCTCAAGGGCCAATTGTTTTGGAGCAATTCGTTAGTGTAGGTTGGTGTCTTATCTGTTCAGGCTGCTATAATAAAAGCAACACTCCACAAAACACTAGTACAGGAACATGATTCATCCAAGTTTGTTGCTACTTTATAACAAGGATCTCCTTTCCTCTAGTTTCCAATAACATGTTCCTCACATCAGATTGGCCTTTACTGTCCATATTTCTACCAAGTCTGTTCACAACTACTTAGGTACTCTCTAAGAAGAGTCAAGCTTTCTCTACAGCTCTCCTTTTCTCCTTCTGAGCCCTCATCAGAATCACCCTTTATGGCCTGGTCTGTTCACAGCAATGTAGGATTTTTCTAGGATACATGTCAAAACTCTTCCAGCCTCTACCCATTACCCAGTTCCAAAGCTGATTCCATAGTTTCAGGCATTTATGATAGCAGCACCCTTCTCCCAGTATCACCTTTCTTAATCTGTTCAGGTTCTTACAATAAAAATATCTTAAACTGGGTGGTTTATAAACAACAGAAATTTGTGTCTCACAGTTCTGGAGACAGGTAAGTCCAAGATCAGGGTGTCAGCATGGTGAGGTTCTGGTGAGGACCCTTTTCTGGGGTACAGGCTGCCAACTTCTTGCTGCATTCTTACATGGCAGAAGGAGTGACTAAGCTCCCTCAGTCCTCTTTTATAAAAAAGGGCATCAGTCCCATTTATGAAAGCTCTGCCCTCATGACCTAATCATCTCTCAAAGGCTCTACTTCCTAATACCATCACCTCAGGGGCTAGGGTTTCACCATATGAATAGGTGCGGGGTTGAGTGGGGCAAATATTCAGACCATAGTGTTATTTGGGGTTTTGCTTCTTTGTTTAGCTACTCTCATGGGAACAAGAGATTTAATACATAACTTTGTCCCACTATATTAGCCCTTTCTTCCTCCATGTAGTTTGCTAATATAGCATAATGGTTGAGAACTCAGACTTTAAAGTCTGACTGGGTTTAAATTCAGCTCTGATACTTACCAACTATCATCTCAGGCAAGTTATACAACCTCTGTGCACCTCTGCTTCCTTCTCTGTAAAATTGGGATAATAGTAGCACCTACTATTGTTATGAGGATTAGATGAACTACTAGTAGAAGTAAAATAATTAGAATAATGCCTGGTACATAGTACGTACCATATTAGTATCAGTACCTAGTGTCAATATTATTACTTTTAACAAGTCAATCATTTTTCAGTTAAATATTTAGGCAAGTAACATGAGGCCATTGTGAAGATTATGTTAGTTTGCTTCAGACCAACTCCAAAATTCAGACAACCTGCTTAGGAGGTTTAAGTTTTGAATGAATAAACTATTATCGCAGGTACTAGAGTTAAAGGTGAAAAAGCAGGGCTTAAGCAACATTGCTCAGTTGATAGATATCTCTGCAAGTATGCACAAGTGTACTTGAGATGTGTGTTGCTATGCTGGACCACATGAATACAGGCCCAATAAAAGACGAGGCACCATACCTTGAGACTTAAATGGAATTGGTTTAAACATCTGCTTACATGCAATGGGAATAGCACATATTTCTTTCTATCTTGCTGGGAATACTGAGCTTATGATTTTTGCTTTTCCAGGTCACTTTTGGCTGTAAGCTACTGTTCCTGCTGAATTATTTCATCTATGTGTCATCTTACTGTGGATCAGCATGCTGTCCCTATCCCATGTTGCAATGGAGAGTGTCCTTGATACTCCTCGCAAAACACCACTGACATGAGGCATTTGTTGTGTGTACTGGAAGCTTATTAAAGATTGGACACAATCGCAGGACATTATGCTACATAATCACAGCAAAGAGTCATAAATCTTTTAGCTGTTAACTTTCTTTTTAAAAGCAGTTTGGCTGACCTCACTCATCACATAATGTAGTCCAGAAGCCTTGTTGCAAGCAACAGTCACAGAAGTTTTGGCTGGTTTAAGCAGGAAAAGAACTTATTAAAATTTATTGGGTAACTAGCTTACAGAATCTCAAAATGAACCAAAGAGCCAGGCTGTCTCCAGGAATGACACACAAAATCATGCTACAGAACTTGTCGAGCGAAGAAACCTCAGCTGGCACTGAGTACACCATGGCTTGCACAACTGACAGTAGCAGCCATTGCAGCTCTGATACCATGGCTGCTGCTGCTGTTGATACTCTTCTCCAGAAAGTATTCTCTGCAGTCCCTTCTTTATGGCATCATTAGTCCCCTATTCAAAATTTAGGATGGATGCATCTCATTGCTGTTGTGTAGGTCACCTGCCCAAGCTGTAGCTGCAAGAACGGCTGAGAAAGTAGGCTCTTAATTTTTAAGGTGAAAGATACTCAAATCCAGGGAGGCAAGTTGTTTATGACAAGCGCTTTCTATGGCAATGTTTTTTCATCTTCAATGTGCACATGAGCCATTTGGAGATCTTGTTAAAATGCAGATTCTGATTCAGTAGGTTTGGGGTGGGGCGTGAGAATCTACAGCACCCACGTGATGTGAAGCTGCTGATCTGAGGATCACACTTAGAGTAGCAAGGCTCTATAGCACCGATTTTCAAATTTGGCTGCATATTGGAGTAACGAGAGAAAATTTATTTGAAAAAAAATACTGACTTATGAGCCTTGCCTTCAGCTGATTTAACTGGTTTGCGGTGAGGCATGGGCATATAAAGTTTTTTAAATTCCCCAGATGATTCTAATGTACTCAGATACATTTCACTGCAGGCTCCAACTTCTTGTCACTTTGCAAGGTTATTTTTTATTTTATTTTTTTGAGACAGAGTCTCACTGTGTCACCCAGGCTGGAATGCAGTGGGGGTAATCTTGGCTCACTACAATCTCCACCTCCCATGCTCAAATGATCCTCCCACCTCAGCTTCCCGAGGAGCAGGGACCACAGGTGCACACTGCCACATCCAGCTAATTTTTTGTATTTTTGGTAGAAATGGAGTTTCACCACATTGCCCAGACTGGTCTCAAACTCCTGAACTCAGGCGATCCATGGGCCTCAGCCTCCCAAAGTGTGGGGATTACAGGCGTGAGCTAACATGCTGACCTGCAAGGTTATTTCTTTTCTCCAGCTTCCAGGACTTCCAATTTCCCTGCCTTGCTTGATTTCTCCCCTTGTAATGTGATTACTCTCATTTATTACGCAGAACAATTTGAAACTCTACTCTTTAGTCCCTTGGGCCTAACTTTGCATATCTAAAGCTCTATAGAGTTCTGCTAATCCAGTGTTTCCCAAAACTATGTTACCCGCTGCCCTGGGAGAATGTGGTATGAAGTCATGCATAAACAAACATTGTTTTAAATTCTAATCGTTCTGTATTTATTTTAATGTCATTGTTAAAAAATGTAGCTAAAACAGTAAGTCTGATCTTGCAAATACTGTTGTTTAGGACAACAAGAAGTTAACTTTTAAAACAGGTAAATAATAATAGAGACTCAGGGCAGATATAACAAAAATCTTGAAAATGATTTGCAGAAGTGAAGTTCAAGTGTGCCTATATAAACGTAGCCTTCTTTCCAAAGCCGTAGGCCTTAGGAGCACAGAAGAACTGGCAGAGGTGTTCAAAGACACCAGCCTTCAAAGACACCTTCCACACATAGGAAGCAATATAGAGATTTATTTCTGAATGGATCCGAACTATGTCACTAATCTTAACACACTGAAATGGATACAGTCAGTTTTGATCTCAGATAAACTTCTTTCTATTAAGAGATTTCATAAGATTTCAAGAAAACAGCACCAACCTTTGAAAAATTCATGATCTAAAGAAAAGTAAATTATAAGAATCACTTATGAAATATAAAATACAAATAATGTTTAATCCCTTAACCAGCTAACCTTTAACAAGAAAACAGGTGAAACTGTTTAGAATTATTAAGAGCTAATACACAAATCCAGAAAGTCTTAAAACTCCTAGGCAGGAGAAATTTCTTAAAACTCCACATCTACTTACATCATTGTAAAAGTTCAGAACACCAAAGAAAAATTGGTCTTAAACAGCAAAAAGACTGACAGCAGATTTCTCAGTAGCAATAGAAAATGGAGGATAACAGAGAAATATGCTCAATATTTTGAGGGGGAAAAAAAATACTTGTAAACCTAAAATTATATATTCAGTAGAATTATCATGAAACAATAGGGAAAAATCAAAATATTTCAGGTGGGAAAAAACCCAAGAATTTACCACATCACACTGTCGTTCAAGGAAATTCTAAAGACATTGCTGCAGGCACAAGGAAAATGATTCAGAAGGAAGATCTGTGATATGCAAATAAATGGTAAGCAAAATGTTGTTACATATGTAGGCGGGTCTAAAAAACGATGTCTAATTTATATGATGAAACCAGGACAGAACTAAAATAGTGAATAACTTATAAACTGAGAGAGGGGAGGGTGTGTAGAGCTAAGACATCCTAAAGGCCTTTGCATTATTCAAGAGGAGAGTAAAACTATTTATTAGCTTCATATTTTAAGTTTACATTTTAAAATAGTAAAACAATCACTTAAAAATATAGAGTGCATTGGCTCATGCCTGTAATCCCAGCACCTTGGCAGGCCTAGGCGGGAGGATCACGAGATCAGGAGACTAAGAGCATCCTGGCTAACACGGTGAAACCCCGTCTCTACTAAAAATACAAAAACAAAATTAGCCGGGCGTGGTGGCAGGCGCCTGTAGTCCCAGCTACTCAGGAGGCTGAGGCAGGAGAATGGCGTGAACCCAGGAGGCGGGGCTAGCAGTGAGCCGAGACTGAGCCACTGCACTCCAGCCAGAGCGACAGAGCCAGACTGTCTCAAAAAAAAAAAAAAATATATATATATATATATGTATACACACACACACACGCACGCGCACGCACACACACATATACATATATATAGAGAGAGAGACAGCACTACCCCAAATAAGTTGAGGGGAAAAAAAGGTGAGAAAAAGAAAAAAAAAAAAACAAAAAAACACGTACACACAATCCAAAAGAAGCTTCTTCTGTAAGTTTTTGACATTTTAACTTTCTTTTTTGTATGCTATTCTTATTCAAGGTAAGTAGTGTTGTATAATTTTTTTATTGTGAGCTTATCATTAAAGGGTCATTTTCTTATGAGAATCACTTTCAGCCTAGGTTGCAGAAGCATTCATTCAAGGCGGTTTTCTGTTTGCTTCTGCCAGGCATTCTAGATGCCCCATGTCTGAGATCTCTTTAGGCAGGAGAGAGGGTGATGGTGCAGGAGGATCCATTTCTTGGTTTGGGGATTCCAATAATATGTTATGGATTTAAACTCCAAACTTTGATGAAATGCAGGTCTAGGGTTTCAAAATTTAATCAGCGTTAAATATGTATTTTCTTCACCCAGATATGGGACAAGCTTCCTATCTGCTCGCCATGGGTGTTCTACATTTTCCCTACTCCATCCTTTTCCTAAGGATTTTAGGGACAATGGCGTTTGGCAGAGTACTCAGTTCCAGCTCCCACCGTGAGCCCTTACCTCCTACCACTAAACATCTAGACCTCAGGTTAGAGAGAGTAATAACCCTTTGCCCACAACTAGGATGACCAACCCTTCTGGTTTCCTTAGGGACATAGGAATTTCTCAGTGCTAAAACCATGTTAAGTCCTGGGCAAACTAGTATGACTGGCTACCCTACAGCCCAGCCCCCATATCCTGGGCAGGAGAAGAATCAGTTGAGTAAGTAATTGCTCTGGTTTTCAGTTTATTTTTAGTACTTGGAATTTCCCTTCTTTTCTTATGGGTTTAGCTGCATATTTAAAATAAAACGTTATTTTTTTTATCCCGCATTACTAGGTGTTAGTAATGAGACACTTCTCACGCTATAGAAGTCCACCGTTTGCCAGCTCAAAAAGTAACATTTCAATGCTTTCCGTCAGTACGTAAGTGAAGTTTGCGGATAAAGGTCATAGCCACTTAGCCCTGTGTGTATAACCAAGGTGCTGGAGTGGTTCCCAAAGTTTCGTGATTGGCTCCACCACCTGGCCCACAGCTCATCCTGCTCTAGGCCCTTGCTCTGACTTTGAGAATGTTCTAGAATTCTCTAGGCAGGCCTAGCGCCTTCCTGTAAGGCCTAGAAGGTGAATTCTCCCATTAAAATGTAAGATCCCTGAGCAAAAACATATTCTTTTATTCTGTTCACTCCTGCATCTGCAGTACCTGGTAATTACAGGCACTCAGTAACTATTTCTTGAAAGAACAAACATCCTGAATGTCAAACTGGCATTTCCTCCCATCCAACCCCTTCTATCTCAAACTTGATGAAAAGAGTCCAAGTTTTTGGCCTGTTGATGCCTCCTTCCGTTTTCCAGACTTGCTTCGATTTATTTATGTAGGCATTTAAAAAGATTTTGGGGTGAGTGTAAAGCTAACAGTGATTGCGCTAACCCTGTGCCTTCGAGAAGCCATTTTGAAACTACAGCCTAGACACATTAGAGTCTCATTTCTGTAAACTATACTATATATTTCAGTATGCATTCTTATTTCAAGGGTGTTTTGGGGGTGATGTGTGTGTTTCTGTGTCCGTGTGAGGGCGGCACCTGCCTGGAACTGAGGCACGGGACCTGCGCACACGCGCTGCGTGCGCTGCGTACCCTGCGTACCCTACGCACCCGCTGCGTGGGCGCCGTCGTCCCCCGCAGCCCCCCCAAGCAGGGGGCGGGGGCACTGCCACCCATTGGCTGAGGCCGATACCACGCGCCCCGATACCCGGCGCAGGAGCCACCTCCTCAAGCCCGGCTGGCCACGCCTCAGTCCGCCTGCGCTTCTTAGGCTGACTGTCCACATTTCGGGGCTCCTCAACCTTGTCACCCGCCCTTGGTTTTCCTTTTCCTTTCGCCTTTGGCTCCTTTGACCACTCGAAGCCGCGCAGCGGGTTCCAGCGGACCTCACAACAGCCCCAGAAGTGGTGCGCCAAGCACACCCTCTGCTCTTCCTCGAGCCGGTCGGGAACTGCTGCCTGCCGCCATCATGGTGAGTTGAGGGAGAGGCCCGAGGGCCAAGGCCGGCAGAGTCCTCACTGGTGGGTGAAACCCGGCTCTGTGGGGGCAGAAAGTGAAGTCACCCTCGGCTTTCCTGTTTGGGGGGCACCTGCCTGGACGCACCACGAGCTATGGCCCACAGGGTTGGGGGAGGCGGCCTGGCAGTGGCGGGGCCTACACACAGAGGCCGGCGTGGGACGCCGAGGGTGGCAAGGTGGGGGTGGGCCCCGAGGACGCGCTGCCTCGCCGGCCACGTGCAAGGGCCGTGGCCTTCTTGAGGCACCCATTTCCCGCCCCGGGTTCTCTGCTGGCAGAGGTTTGGGGTGCGGGTTCCCCACCCCACCCCCTACCGCCCCCAACCCTCCCCCACTCCGACGCACCCCTCCCCTCCCCCACTCCCACGCGGCCCGCCCCTCCCCCACGCGGCCCGCCCCTCCGCCACGCGGCCCGCCCCTCCGCCACGCGGCCCCGCCCTGCCAGCCTCTCTTCTGGCGCTCTCCCCACGGCTCTGTAAGATGGCGGCGGGCCTGCTGAGGGACTTGCCTCCTTAGACTCGGAGCGTCGGAGGTTCCTTAGGAAGTTGTTCCCTCCCGGTCTCTGTACGGGGTGGGGTTTGTGGGGACCTCAGCGTGGGGTGTGTGAGGCGTCCTGAAGGCCGGGCCCGCTAGCTAAGGGGGGCTGGGCCGGAAGTGCTTCTGGTCTCCTCTCACCTGTCAGCTGCTGGGGACTTGCTGATGGCAGCTCCCTCGTGCGGCGGCGACAGGCACAAAAGCTCGCCTGACGCCATCTTTGTGGCACGAGGTCGGTTTCAGTAGTTACCATTGAGAATGTTAGAATTTTTGAACTCTGGGCACCGTTTTTTTCCCTCTCGATAAACAGGAACCTTTGACAAAATGTCCATTTGGTAGATAGTGTTGGGTGTGCGTTTCTGTGAGTTTGGTAAATGCCTAGCGTTGGTTCAGCGCCATCACGAGATGCGGCTCTGAACACGGTGACCAACCACTGAGTCACGAACGCGAGTATTACATGCTATGTGTGTGTCTGCATTGATAATTCTCAGTCTCTTCATTTTTAGAGATAAAGGGAGGAAGTTTATACACAGTTTTTATTACCACGTATAAACATTAAAATAAAAAGATTATGTGTAATTGTACAACATGTAGTTATCCATGCTAATAAAAATTAATTATCTTGAGTTATAAGTAATTATTTATTATAATACTTTTCATTTTTAGAGATAAAGGAATCCTAATAGTTACATTGGATTTTTTTCTGATTATGAAAGTAGCCTATTTACTCATTTGAAAACAATCACTGTAAGAAAATAGCAATCTGTCTTAATCCTGACACTTATAGCCGTTAAATTTTGATACATGTATGCCCTTCCAGATTATTTTTATGCTTATATTGCATATAAATGGGCCAACTTTTGCAAGGGTTACACCGTGCTGCATAATAGTATTTTACAACTTGCATCTTTCAATTGATGTAGGCATTATTCTGAAGATAATTTTAATTTTCAATATATGTTTAAAATTATACCATCATTTTACCGAATTCCATTATGATGAATACTTTTTCAGTATTAATACTATCAGGCTGGGCGCAGTGGCTCACGCCTGTAATCTCTTTAGGAGGCTGAGGCGGGTGGATCACTTGAGGTCAGGAGTTCGAGACCAGCTTGGCTAACATGGTGAAACCCCGTCTCTACTAAAAAAGATTAGCTGGGCGTGGTGGTGCACACTTGTAATCCCAGCTACTCGGGAGACTGAGGCAGAAGAATCACTTGAACCTGGGAGGCGGGTTGCAGTGAGCTAAGATCGTGCCACTGCACTCCAGCCTAGGAAACAAAGAGGGGAGGCTCAGTCTGGAAAAAAAAAAAAAAATGCTCTAAATATCCTTGTGTAAATATCTTGGCACGCTTGTATTATTAATTCCTTGAGATGAATTGCTGTAAGTGGAATTGCTGGGTGAAAGCGTTTTGCCCCTTTGGTAACAATTTTAAGTTACTCCCCTCATTAGTATAGTGATGAGTATCCCCGCCTATCAAACAATGATACACCTTTTCCAAGCTACTCTTGGTAAAGCATGTATCAGTATTTTCCCACTGATGGTGTGGACAGTGATCTCTTTTTCACACCCTTCCCGATGAAAGGTATTAGGATTTTTTTAAATCGTCAACCTAAGAGCTGGAAAATATTTTACTATGTTGATGTGCACTTTTTGAAATCATCGATGAAGTTGATCATTGATCATTAGCTTTTTAAATTTCCTTTTTAATTTTGTATTTATTCATAAAAACTGTATTAATGTTCACCTTTGTCATACGTAGTGGAAAAAATATGTAGTATTAATAAGGAGGTGCCCTTATTCCTAATTTCAATGGAGATGACTCTAGTATTTCACTTTAAGCTTAATGATAGGGCAAAATTAGATTGATAGAAAATAAGATACCTCTATTTCTGTTTTACTTGGATTTTTAAATAATTTTAAAATGAATGCTGCATTTTATCAAATGCTTTTTCAATGGCGAATTAAAGTAACAATATCCTATGAAATAGTCTTGCATTCCCAGTGTAAACTATATATACTGCTGGAATTTTGCATTTGTGCTGAGGGCAGGGATGGCTCATCTTGATGAAGCTTTGTTACTTATATACTGTTAGCTTTGTAAAATGCGTTGAGAAATATTTTTTTCCTCTTTGAAAATTGAAGAAAAGTGTTTGAATTTCTTAATCTCTTCTTCTGTCTTCTATCTTTATTTCCGGTGTCTGGTGTGTGTGTGCACCTCTCTTTGACACACACACATATACCCAAGTTATCTATTTCTTTACAAGTTGAAAGAATTCCCAGGGAAACTGAGCCAGGTATCATTGGGTGTTCTTTCTCAAGATTGTTTTGTAAACATTTAAATTTCTCTACAAGTTTATCACGTCGTTGATTTCCAAATTTATTCCTATCGAGTTTATGCATAGCATTGTTTTATAATCTGTGGTCATAACCCATTTCTCAGGTTTCATATATCTTTTTGCTTTCTTGCTTTTCCTTGCTTAGTTTTGCCAGGATTGTTTATTGCTTGAATTTCATCCTTCCCACCTCCAGCTCCCCAAGACTCTTCTCTTGGATTTAAAGTTTTGATTCTGATTTTCGTGTCATATTTTCTTAATTTTAGCATTCTGTTTATTCTCTTCTTTCTATTGGTGTGAATGTAACTTTGATAACTACAAATTATAGCCTTTTTCCTGGTCAGTTTATATAAATCTCAATTTGCTTACATGTTCACATAGTAATTGAATTAGATAATACAGTCAAAGAAGCTGACATCCCAGGAGTTTAAATAATTTTTTCCAGTTTTTAGCTGTCTTTGTCACTTCGTTGTCCAAATATAACAAGGAATGTGTTTGCTATAAATAACAATGACAGTTGTGTATATGATGGTCTTGAAGCTCACCCCTGTTAACTGTTCCAGCATTTCTCATTTCAAAATTCACCAACTCACTTGAAGGTATGATTCAGAAAATTACTTCTTTAATGCAGTTTGTTTTCAGGATGCTATTGACAGTTACGATGATATTTTCTTTAAAATTAAGCTTTTGCTTATCCTAAGCATTCATTTATATTTTTGGCCATAGTTTCACCAAACGTTGTCTATTGATTGTGGATTTTTATATATACACTTTAATTATGTGTAAATACAGTAGGAATTTAACAATCCCTGCTAATCAAGCCATGGTAAAAATGAGGTACATTGCTTACTTTGTTAGCTTTGAGCGCCACCTGCTGGCTGAGGACTAGGACATGATGATGTCTCCTTAATTTAAGATGTTATTACACTGTTAAAATGATTCAATGAATTTTGTATTTACGATTCCAGTTAAGCAGGCAGCCAGTTTGTAAGATCCAAGCCAAAGTCAGACTTCCTATAATGTCAAATGCCTCTTTTCCTCTTTTTCAAACTACTGTCGTCTCCAAGTATCCGTTTTACTGTTGTATCGAGTATGAGAATTAGACACCAGAGATCTTTTCCAACCATTCATTTTCAAGCAAGGAAACTGAGGTCCTGAAAAGACTTACTTTACTGAACAATGGAAATCAGGTCCTTCCCAAACAATAATTTTCCTCCTCAATTCTTGTGGGACTGTCACAAGGTTTCTTAACCACACCCTATTCAAATTTTGGACCAAATAATTCCTTGTTGTAGGAAGCTGTCTTTGCATTGTAGGATGTGCAGTAGTATCCCTGGCCTTCAGCCCGTCAGATGCCAGGAATACACCTCAGGTGTGACAGCCAATCTCTCAACATTGTTAAATGCCCCGGGGCTCAGAAATCTTCCCCAGTTGAGAATCAGTGCATTATCATCACTTCTTATAATCTGACAGTTTTGTGCCAGATGTTACACTTCTAGATTAAAATACATCCAAACTATGGTGCAGAGACAATACTGTATATATAGCTTGTTTATAAAAAATATATATATCCAAAGTTCATCCACAAATCAAGGGGGAATTGAAAAGGAGAAAAGAAACTACAAGAATTTCAGAATTTATTTTGTTTTGTTTTATTCTGTTTGGGATTTCTGAATGAGCTGAGAAGGGATTGGTGAATTGTCTATAGGGAGGGGAAATCTCATCAAGTTCCTTATAGTTCAAGATATGCAGCTTAATGTCATTTAGAAAAATGATAACGTAAGACATTTTTGGAAAGGAAAAACTTCAGAAATAGTTTTAAAATTTTTCTTCCACATCATTGTCACGAAATACCACTATTAAAGGAAAGAATTGGGAATTACTTAGTTACAAACCCAAAATAGCAAGTATAAGCGCAAATAGAGAAAAGCAATAAACTCAGCTTTAATTGATTTGACAACTTAGATTTCATCTCTAGTAAAGCTGTGTAGAATCAGTAACTTCTAGCGTCTAATTAAAGCAGGAAGTCTACTTTCTTACTAATTCCTATAAAATTACTGTGCCTTTCAAAAAGATATACAGTTGCGCTCTTTTGTCTTTTGTTTTCTTTCAAACAGGTATGTGTGGAATAGCTTTCTCTTCTGCAGCCTTTTGTAGTTACCTTTTGTAGTCAATGGGCACTTCACCAATGATTTTTAAATTAATAATGATTCATAGTTTCCTGATGTTTCAATTAGTTATTAATTAAAAGTATCTTCAAAATAAGTTAGCTAAAATAGTAAAGCCAAAAAAGAAACTTGAAAAAAAATCTACTGAAAATAAATTTAAATAACAGGATACTAACTTACATTGGCATACCACTTTATACTTTACGAAATGAATTCACAGATGTTATCTCATTTCATTCTCAAAGCAATTTGCCCAGAGATACACAGCTGGCAAGTAAGTGGCCTATAACCACTTATCTGTAAGGGACATAAACCTAGTTCTCCTGACTAAATTAATTTTTGTTCCACTATGCTATATTGCTTCTCCGACATACATATTACTTACAAATTCTACTTGAGAAAATTTTACATTAGCCTTAGAGTCTACAGCGGAAAGAATAAAGACAGTTCAGATCAAAATCCAGAAAAATAATGAGTTATATGTATGTGTTTCTTTATCTGAAAATAAAGATGGTATCATTTATATCTGCCTACTGTGAAAATTAGAATTATCAGTGGGACTGATTTGGTGTTAGGAAGAAAAATGTTATTTCAAAAGATGCTTTGAACACCCTAGCATTAGGGATGAGGATTATAACCCTTTTTTTAGAAGGAGCTATGACATGTGAGCAAATAATGTTTCCGTGATTCGTTCCTAAAGTAAAGCAGGCATGCTAACACAGGGAGTGTTAAAATTGTAAAAATTCATGTTATTTTGGTGAAAAAGGCGAAGCAAGACAAATTGGTTTAAAACTTTGAGGCTTATTTTCTTTTTGCTGTGGCTTTTTAGAGTTGTTTTTTTTTTTTTTAAAGATTTGTCATCCTTTTTATTAGTGTACTCAGTAAAATGAAAAGTTGTTTATGAATATAGAACAGGATGATTTTAATGTTAATTTTTACAAATCTGAACTTTCTGATTTTGAGGTTTTTAAAAACTAATTCACATAGTATTTTCACAAATAACTAAGTATTCTTCCACAGCATTGTACAAGACTTGGTAATGAGCAGTACTGGGTTTAAGAAAGTACTGTATCCTGGTTGGGTGCCGTGGCTCATGCCTGTAATTCCAGCACTTCGGGTGGCCAAGTCGGGTGGATCACCTGAGGTCGTGAGTTGGAGACCAGCCTGGCCAACATGGAGAAACCCCATCTCTACTAAAGATATGAAATTAGTTGGGTGTGTTTTCAGGCGCTGGTAATCCCAGCTACTCGGGAGGCTGAGGCAAGAGAATCGCTTGAACCCGGGAGGTGGAGGTTGCAGTGAGCCGAGATCACGCCATTGCACTCCAGGCTGGGTGACAAGGGTGAGACTCTGTCTCAAAAAAAAAGAAAGCACTATATCCTTTTGTTAAAATTCAATGCTAATCTACTCTGATGAGTTTAAATCCTGAGCCTGAACTAACTTACAAATGAAAGTAATTTATATAAAATACTTTATACTTAGAAAACAAAAGTTATATTTCACATTATGTATGGGTTTTTCCTGTATATCTAATTACGATGTCTACTTTCCAAATTACAGTCTGCTGCAAATCCTGAAACTCCAAACTCAACCATCTCCAGAGAAGCCAGCACCCAGTCCTCATCAGCTGCAACCAGCCAAGGCTATGTTTTACCAGAAGGCAAAATCATGCCAAACACTGTTTTTGTTGGAGGAATTGATGTTAGGGTATTGTATTCATACCTCATTTTTATGTTACAATACATTATGAATAATGGGATTTGGGCCCTGTTACAAACTTAAGGTTTTTTTGTACTTCATGGAGGTTTAGAATTGGTTTTATGTTTGTCCCATAGCTACTAAAAATATCTTTGACAAAGAGCTACTGGTGATTTGGGGACAAAAGGGGGAGAAATTTTCACATCATCAAACTTTTTAATAAAATTGAAATTTTTGAATGCTGAGTTTTTACTCTTGAAGTTCAATTCTTTTCCATAGATGGATGAAACTGAGATTAGAAGCTTCTTTGCTAGATATGGTTCAGTGAAAGAAGTGAAGATAATCACTGATCGAACTGGTGTGTCCAAAGGGTGAGTAATTTTAGCAAAAATATCTGAACTCTAGCCACGTATAGAGTATCAGAGAAGACTTCAAAACTGGTATTCTGATGCTTACATAAATGAAATTTGTTGCTGTGTTAATTTCTTTTATGTAGAGGATAAAAGTTTACTGCCAGTTCTTTAATCATTTTTCTGTTTGTTTTTTAATATCTTCAATCTTCATTTCATACAAATGGAATCAGTTTTCTCAAAGAATTGTTTTCTTCATACATTGCACGGTAACTTAAATTTTAACCACCTTGTCTTAGTAAGTTAAATTCAGGTTCACAGATACGAATTACTTGTCAATCAATAAAGTTTTCACACTAATCTTAGCACATTTTGACATAGTGCAGATTAAGAAAAAGCAGTATTTGTAGAGGATCTATCATGTACGTCTTAACAAATACCATAGTATATTATTCATCTTTTAGTCATCACTTCTGTATATTGTAGAAGTTCTGAACCATGTACTGTATGATGGTGATTTATACTTCATTTATCTGCCTTTATAGCTATGGATTTGTTTCATTTTTTAATGACGTGGATGTGCAGAAGATAGTAGAAGTAAGTAATCTAATAGAAAAATATCATTTGTTTTATTGATACAGTGTTTAGTGTTGAGTGATATACTCAGTCTTGTATAAAATTTGGAAGAAGATACACTTTCTGTTTAAAATCCAAACTTAGAGGAATCTCACATGATATGTTAGAACCTGTTTATTTTTGACTGGGCACCTAGCTTCATGAACTACAGATGGGAAGGGTTGGAGACAGGGCAGGGTGATGAAAAGTTTTTGATCAACTTTCACTTGATGCCTCTTGACACTGATAGAGAAGTAAGGGAGGTAGCTTCATGATGACAAATTTTAATTTGGTGTGTAGTTATCATTGATCTTCTGTGATAATAGGAACTTTAGAAGACTTTAGGTGTTCACCCAAGTCTTGGAAGTAAAGACTTGAAAATTGATTCTAGTTCTGTTACTGTTTTATTTTCAGTCACAGATAAATTTCCATGGTAAAAAGCTGAAGCTGGGCCCTGCAATCAGGAAACAAAATTTATGTGAGTACAAAGAGAAATTGTTCTTGTTGACACATGTAGCTTTTCTAAGAACTAAAAATAGGCTTTTTATTTTTGCTTTTTAAAAAGGTGCTTATCATGTGCAGCCACGTCCTTTGGTTTTTAATCATCCTCCTCCACCACAGTTTCAGAATGTCTGGACTAATCCAAACACTGAAACTTACATGCAGCCCCCAACCACGATGAATCCTATAACTCAGTATGTTCAGGTAAGAATTGCTTATGTTCCTATTCTCTTGTTTATTGTAGTCATTTTACCCTCTGGAATTATATCCAGTTTCCATATAAGTGGTAATAGCATCCCTGTTTGAATACTTTGAGTAATGGGAAATTTATTTTGTTAGAAATTTCTTAGTGTTGTTCTTGATATGAGCTAAAGATCTGCTGTATACTTTGTCTTTATCTTAGAAATGACCTCTGTAGACACATGAAGAAATCTCTTCCTTTTTCCCCCCATGTAGCTAGTTTCTGAAGTATTTGAAAGCAGCTCTCGTTATGTGTCTGTCTACTTTATTTTTCTCTAAGGTTAGCAAATCATCTAGCTATTCTTTTATTTGCAATGGTTTCCGGATGCCACCTCATATAAATTGCTGACTTCTGGATATATTCTGGTTCTGGAATGGGTAGATTTCTGATGTGTTTTACTATATAAATCCTGTGAGTTTCTGGCATATAATTTCTCTGATCCTGGTTACTTTGATATTTAAAGTAGGATTTGACATGCTATCACTTACTGATGATAAATAACATTTATTTTCTTCTTAGTTCATGTTACTTATGTCTTAGTTTAAAAGACATTTTCTTTGCTGGAAAATAATAGTGAGATAGTTCTTCAGTGGCTCTTATTCATTGACATTTTCCGTGTACTTGAAATGTGTAGGGGTATATCTTTTCTTCTTTCTCCTTCTGTGAACAATGGCTAGGAAAAAAAAGCCCTATTTGTTTCTAACATTTACTGTGAGCCATTACTGAATCTGGGTGTATTCATGTATGCTGCCACCTATATGTTTTCAATCAATAACTATTTATTTAAAAATATAAGACATTATACTGTCTCGTCCAGTTTTGGATTATATACAGCTCTTAGGTTTTCGAAATTAAGTACAGAAAAAGCCATAACATCTGTAGGAGGACTACATATTACCCTATAATATTATCAAATACAAAACTGTCTAGAAGTATTTTGACAAAGAAATAGCAAATGTATTAATTTAACTTGCATTGAAATCTGTCTTAATAGAGCCTTTTCATCAGTGTAAGAAATAACATCTGGGTGGGATTATACACAGTATAAATAAGATAAACTTTGCCTGGTGAAATAGTCACTTCTTTTGTCATTTGTTCCCCCTCCCCACCCAAAGGGTAACACTTGACAGATAATATTTCTTTCTTCATAAAGTCAGTCGTTTAGAATTCTGCATTATTGTATATGGAAAAATAATATTTTAAAAGTTTTCATATTTTTGTTACGTTGGGAATAATATTTCTTTCTAATTTAAAAAAAAGTTTTATCTTATTCATTCTTTCTGTAAACTTTATTTTCAGGCATATCCTACTTACCCAAATTCACCCGTTCAGGTCATCACTGGATATCAGTTGCCTGTATATAATTATCAGGTAATTTAGGAGGGAGTAAAATGATTTACTTTCAGATTTTGTTGAGGCCTTTAACTTGTTTATACAAATTGCCTGAATAGTTTGTCATTTTAAACTAGTGAAATGTACCTAAAATTTAAGAAAAAAATTAGTCTAGAATTAAGACCTCTGTATTATTTAGAAGTAATGGAATAATATTTTGACAGGAATATACTTAGCAGTAACTTTACAACAGTTTTATGAGATTCGGTGTCCCCTTCTGTATTTCAGCATTTTTTCATTTTTGCTGTCAAATAGCTGAAACAGCCAGACTGACTTTCATCAATTTTTTAGGGAGCTAGAGTGAAATAAATTATCCAATTCTTAGAGCACATAATTCAAATTCTATTTCTGTTTTAGCTGGCTGCTTCACAGTAATAGTTCTGTGAGTCTCTTTACATAGATATGACTGTATATATAACCCATAATCATATCTATGGTAATAAATTCAAGCAACTAATATCTCTGAGATTTCCACAACGCCAACTCCCGAAAATTGGGGAAAAGGTGAGGTTTTACATAATAGAAGTAACAACAAGAACATCAGGGATTAGAAACATAAAGTACTTCTTTTTTTCCATTCTGTTTCCTATCACAACAAAGGAGCCAGCATGAAAAGTACTTCAATATTGTTTTCTCATGTGTTTTTGAAAATGTGTAGGAATATTTGAATAATTTTGATTTCCTTTTTTTTTTTTTTAAGATTCCGCCACAGTGGCCTGTTGGGGAGCAAAGGAGCTATGTTGTACCTCCGGTAAAATGAATTACCGAAACATATAATTCCTGTTCTTTATTTTATTTTATTTTTTTGTTTATATTTCTTGATTTTTTCCCATGTCATATATGCCTATATTTTTAAATAGTTCTTTATATTAATGTGTTACATTTTGTTACTTTTTAACCCAATTAGAAACTCCCATGGGAGCAGCAGTGCCTTTTTCTCTCAGGTTTTTGTGTGCTTAAGCAATGACTGGTCTAGATAATGATAAGTGTTCAGTTACTTGTTGATAGACTGTGTAATTCAAGAAAGATAGTATTAATGTGGATTTAGAATTAGCATGTATCTGCCTAGAATCTGCCTCTGGCTTTACCAGCCATAAAAAAAATTGTTGAAGAGGAACAGAAATATTTTGCTGTTAATTACTGTTAAATAAGAATAGGAATAAAACAAGAGTATTATGTCTAAAACACCCAAGCTGCTGTCTTTCATCAGGATTGGAGATTTGAAGGATATAGTAAGTGTTAACATTCTCAAACACTTCCTTACTACATTAGTTTCTTAGAGTCCTTGTACTTCCGATTATCTTGATACCTAGAAGACATTTTAAAACAGAAGACTGCCTTACTGTATTTCAACTGTTCATTTAAAACAAAGTTTCTGAAATAATGTAATTGATTTTTAACACAACCTACATTGAAACTTTGGATACCAGCTCACCTTTTTGAAGAATAAGTGGCTTTTAAACATATCTGTATATCTGTTTAATTACACTTTCATTATTTTAAATATAGGCTTATTCAGCTGTTAACTACCACTGTAATGAAGTTGATCCAGGAGCTGAAGTTGTGCCAAATGAATGCTCAGTTCATGAAGCTACTCCACCCTCTGGAAATGGCCCACAAAAGGCAAACATCGAATTTTGTTTATATATATTTCATATTTATTTTTTCTAGTTTTAATAATGGTTTTTTGAGAAGCAAGCATTTTTGTCAGAATTTAAAGATGGGAGCCATAAATTATAGAGCTTAAATAATTGACTATTATTCAGCAGTTAAAAGTGGGTGAAATTTCAGATACCCCAAATTTTCAATGTATACATAAAATTTCTGATTCAGCAGTCCTTTTCTATATTCCAGTTCCACTAATTTTTAAAAACCATACTTCAATAAATGTTATATTAATATGATTTGGCAGAATGTTATGGGAGGGTTTCCTCAAGAATTCTACTCTTCAAAAGAGGAATTAGTACGAATTATATATACCTTTTCTTTTACGACAGTTTTGATATTTACTTAAACAGTGAAACACATTACTTGTGGCATTCTTTATATAACGTTATATGGCAGTAGTTCCCAACAGTGGTGAAGTTAGTAGTAATTATTCAAATATTGAATTAGGCAGGGTTGTTTCTTTTTATCATTAGAGCAAATTTCTATAATACTATCACTCTTGAATCATATGTAAATGAGTGGGAGTGTGGAAGTAGTTGATGTGCTGGTAATATGGATAACACTCGAAGAAGTCCCGTTGGAGTGTGAATTCCTTGATTTGATACTCGATTTTAAAATGCAAATAAATATTAAAATAGCTTACAGTATAATTGTCAGGTTTTCTCCTTAGTATTTTTTCTTGAAACATTGGAGTTCACTCAGGGATTTAACAAATTCAGCTTTTTAAACCAGTATTCTGTCACTGAGGTTCTAAAATGTTTGATTGTCAGAAAACTTGCATACTGAGTGATATATGGTAAAAATTATGAATCACATTTTTATGAATTCCTTTTTTTTCTTTTTTTTTGTGAGACATAGTCTCGCTGTTTTTCCCAGGCTGGAGTGCAGTGGTGTGATCTTGGCTTACTGCAACTTCCGCCTCCTGGGTTCAAGCAATTCTCCCTGCCTCAGCCTCCTGAGTAGCTGGGATTACAGGCGCCTGCCACCACACCCAGTTAATTTTTGTATTTTTTTTTTTTTAGTAGAGACGGGGTTTTGCCATGTTAGGCTGATCTTGAACTCCTGACCTCAGGTGATTCTCCTGTGTTGGCCTCCCAAAGTGCTGGGATTACAGGGATGAGCCACCACTCCCAGCCTCTTTTAGCGTTTTTGCATTTCTTTAGAAATAAAGTAATATGTTCATTAAACCATCAAAAAAAAAAAAAAAAAAAAAACCCTTATTCAGAGTGAGTGAAAGAGAATCGTGTTTACATTACTGAAAACTTCTGTGTTTCAGAAATCTGTGGACCGAAGCATACAAACGGTGGTATCTTGTCTGTTTAATCCAGAGAACAGACTGAGAAACACTGTTGTTACTCAAGATGACTACTTCAAGGTATGAAAAGAACAGTATGCATAATTTAAAAGCACACTTGTTAGATTTAAAGTATCTGTTTTCCTTGTGGTATACGTATTTTGAGATTTCTTAAGAGCGTTTAATTGAACTGTTGGCATTTGACTATAACACAGTAAACCAGAGTGGGTTTTACCTGGCAGTGTATTTTCTGCACTCGAACCCTGATACAATGTAGTTACCTTTAGGGAAGAATCCTTCAGCAGAAATTTGCAATTGAAAGGGTTTACCAGAGAAGAGAGTTAGTTTACTGGCTTGACCAAATAGTAAAAGAAAATTTTAGATACAGAAAGCAGATCTTGGCTGGGTGCAGTGGCTCACGCCTATAATTTCAGCACTTTTGGGGGCTGAGGTGGGTGGATTGCTTGAGCTCAGGAGTTCGAGACCACCCTGGGCAACATGGCAAAACCCCGTATCTACAAAAAATACAAAAATTAGCCAGTTGTGTTGCATACCTGTAGTCCCAACTACTCCAGAGGAGGCTGAGGTAGGATAGGATTGCTTGAGCCTGGGAAGTTGAGTCTGCATTGAGCCATGATTGTGCCACTGTACTCCAGCCTGGGCAACAGAGTGAGACCCTGGGCAACAGAGTGAGACCTTGACTCAAAAAAATAAAAATAAAAAAAATACATGCATATTGGATTAAAGAGAAGAAAAGAAATTGTTTACTCAGAAGATATACTTGAACAGTGTGAAGGGAGAAAAGGGGTAAAGTGAAGCAGTAAAATGTTGAATGGAAAGAAGTGGAGGTTGATTGAAACAGTTGGTGAAGTGGAAGAGAATGTGGGTAGTTGAATTCCAGAAAGACCTGATTTCTGATCCTGCCTTCTATCCATGTTGTATAGATAAATCTTATTAAGACTTCAGTTTTTACAAGTCTAAAATGAGAAGGTACAGAACTAAAGGTTTCTGGGTCCCTGTAGTTCTAAGTCTGTGAATAGGAAAAATAACTAATTTCGTCAGTCCAATGGGAGAGAAATATTATGGTTAGTGAAGGGAAGGTGTTTTTTAAATAATAGGTTTATTGAAATATATAATTGAAATACCAGTAATACAATTTACCTATTTAAAGTTTGCATTTCACTGTTTTTTGATGTATTCAAAGTTGTGTAACCATGACCACAATCAATTTTAGAATACTAAATCACCCCAAAAATCACCCCCCTACCTTAGCAGTCACCTGCCATTTTCCCCCATCCTGTGCAGCCCTAGGCAACCACTAATTTACTTTCTTTAAGGATTTTCCTGTCCTGGACATTTCGTGTATATGGAATCATACATAATGTGGCCTTTTGTGACTGGCTTTTTTCACTCAACATATAATGTTTTCAAGGTTCATCAGTATTCTAGCACGCATCAGAACTTCATTTCTTTTTATTTATGGCTATTACCTCATTCTGTTCATCTGTTAAAGACATTTGGATTATTTCCTCTTTTTAACTATTAGAAATAATGCTGTGAACATTCATGAACAAGTTACTATGTAAACATATGTTCTTATTTCTCTTGCGTATATACTTCGGAATGGAATTGCTAAGTCATGTTTAACCTTTAGTGGAACTGCCAGAATTTGTCAAAACTGGCTACACACTTTACTTTCAAAAGGAAATGTTTAACCATCACTTTGTGTCTTAAAACAGAAAGTAGACCAGCTTTTTTTTCCATCTGTGAATGGATATAGGATGAAGCTTAAGCTTTTTTTAAAGGGTTATATTACGGATCTCCTGTATAATGTAGAAGAGTAGAGCCCATATTGCAGAATTAAGCTCTTAACATCTTCGCAACAGGGAGTAAACATACTTAAAGTTGACATTTGTTCTCTAGTTGCTTCATTCTACATAGATAGTATAATTTAGAAAAGAAGGAACTGGAATTGTACATCAGCTTGCCTTGCCCAAAATTCTGGTGATTACATAGGTGTCTACAGTAGGACTTAAATGATTTTCAAAGCAGAAGGTAGTCTTGTGCCTTTTTTTTTTTTTTTTTTTTTTTTTTTTGAGGTGATCTCACTTGGTCACCTAGACTGGAGTGCAGTGTCACAGTCACAGCTTACTACAGCCTAAAACTCCTGCACGCAAGGGATCCTTCTGCCTCAGCCTCCCAAATAGTTAGGACTACAGACATGCACCACCATACTTGCTAGTTAAAAAGATTTTTTTTTTTAAGAGACAGAATCTTACTATATTGCCCCTGGCTGATCTTGAAATCCTGGGCTCAAGTGATCCTCCTGCCTCAGCCTCCTAAAGTGCTGGGGTTAGAGGCGTGAACCACCATGCCCAGTCCGGAAAATAGTTTTTAAACTTGAGTTCTCACCTGGAATTAGAAAAAGACTCCCTTTAAACTCCCAGAGTTTTCTGCTTGTTTGGGAGAGGAATCAGAAGTTGGCATCCTGCAGTTGTCTGACATCTAGACCTATTTTGATTGACTGAGTGTTGTTGTATTGCATATGAATGCATGAGGTATTTTTGAATGTATTTACTATTTCCATAGCTAATTCCACTCTTCATTGTCTTAATTCTCTAGTCCCTTCATAATCTTGTTTCCTGCATGATCTCTGAAGATACATGTTGGTGACCAGTTTTCTAGACTTTAAGCTAAATAGGATATCACTCTTTTGACAGATTAGGTAACTTCCGGAAGCCACTTTTATTTATATGACAATGAAACTGAAGTCTTAGAAAAAGGGCACAGTTACCTTTGTAGAAAATAAAATACTATTATGTTATTACTCATTTGCTCAGTCCCACTCCTCCTCTTAAGGCCTCTCACTTTTTTCTGTCTGCACGTCTGTAGGCAACATAGAGTGATAAGAAAGTTTTGCATGTATTTTAAATATTTCTCTTCCCTTTCTAAAGAATGATACATCTTCACAGGTTAATGATATGTCTTTAAATGCCAAAACTTACATCTTTCAACCTAACATGAAATTTCAGATTGGAGAGCTGTTCGCAAGCTGTGGTTCCTATTAGATGCAGTTCAGTTAGTGAAAGCAGTATTTTTTACAATTACATTTTCTACCAGCTGTCTTTGGGACATTACTGCAAAATTATTAAGAAGTACATAAAATTATATTGAGTCTAAGTCCTGTTATTTCTGAGTTTACTGGGATTTCTTTTTTTAAAATTAATTTCTTTTTTAACTAAACTGTTCAATAAAACTAGGCATCTCAGTACATATGTTATCCCTGTGTTCAAGAATGCTTCCCAAAAAGGATAATCTTTTTTCTCATTATTTTTAATGTTTAGACCCAAAACAAGTGGTTTAAGTTTTTGACAACTTTCAGATCTATAGTAGTAATCAGAAGTTTTCAGTAAAGTAAAAGGACTCTTTCTATCTTTTCCAGGATAAAAGAGTGCATCACTTTAGAAGAAGTCGGGCAATGCTTAAATCTGTTTGATCCTCCTGGCTATGTAGTTTCATGGGAAGTTGCTGGTTTTGAATATTAAGCTAAAAGTTTTCCACTATTATAGAAATTCTGAATTTTGGTAAATCATACTCAAACTTTCTGTATAAGTTGTATTATTAGACTCTCTAGTTTTATCTTAAATTGAAACTGTTCTTCATTAGATGTTTATTTAGAAACTGGTTCTGTGTTGAATATATAGTTGAAAGTAAAAAATAATTGAGACTGAAAGAAACTTTAAGATTTATCTGCAAGGATTTTTTAAAAATTAGCATTTTAAGTATTTAAAAGCAAATACTGATTTTCAAAAAAAAGTTTTTAAAACCCTATATTGAAAGGTCAGAATTTTGATAGTCTGAATACAAGCATTTCACTTCTCCAACAAGTACCTGTGAGCAGTACAGTATTTACAATATTGAGCTTTGCATTTATGATTTGTCTAGAAATTTACCACAAAAGCAGAATTTTTAAAACTGCATTTTTAATCAGTGGAACTCAATATATAGTTAACTTTATTGAAGTCTTCTTATCTAAACCCAGTAAAACAGATTCAAAGCAAACAGTCCAATCAGTGGGTCATATGTTTATTCAAAATATTTTATCTTTTATCTAGAATCCACATATATAAATCCTATTTGATAAGGGTAGTAATTAGGATAACTAAAATTCTGGGCCTAATTTTTTAAAGAATTCAAGACAAACTAAACTTTACTAGGTACATAAGCTTCTCAATGAGTCACCATTCATCTTTTTTGTAAAAACTTTTTTCTTTGAAATGCTGAACTTGGCTGTTTGTCAAATTGTGCAAAATATTGGTATTAAAGAATGCTGCAACTTTTTTATGTCACTTAGAGGTTAATCAGAGTATCTGAAAGGAATTGTTTTTATAAAAACATTGGAATATTAGTTACTTGCTATAAATAGATTTAGTCTGTTATACTTCCTTTTGTAAAGTAAAATATGTCCAGAAGAGTCAAAGTAGGTAGTTTTGGTATTTCTAAACCACAAAAGTTGTTTAATAAGTACATCTCAAGAATGTGCTAGAGTTAAAAGTTAACGTTGTTTCTAGATTAGGTGGTGTCTTCATTTTACATTGTGACAAACAGCTAGAGCACCAGCGCCCTTTTGCTCTACCCGATCTTTCTTTTCCAGCGTTTGTCACTTGTCTTTCAGAAGGTTTGCTTCTAGAACTGGTGATGTAAGGAATGGAAGTAGCTGTATGAGCAGAGCAGTTCAAGGGCCAAACCCTGGAACGGTAGCAATGGGATATAATACCTTTCTAAGGTAAATAGTTGTATCAGTATCATTTGATCTGCCACAGACATGAGTTTAAAGCGGCCTTCTGGCCCTTGTTTCAGTGGCTTCTTCCCTAAAACGTAGAGACTCTTAACTTAATCTGTAGTTACTATGAACCATATTACTAGTGCCCACTGGGGTCTATAATTCCTCAAAATTTTCATTCTGAATCTGAAGAAAAGAGTCTTTTAACTTTAGAATTCCCAAGAGGGCTTTATTACACCTCAGAAATTGAAAGCACCCTGAATTTGTCCATTTAAAAATTAACTCTAGTTTTTTTGGTGCTATAACATTGACACGTATCATTCTGTGATTAAATCTCCAGCTTATTATAAGTGATACCTATATTCTAAAGAGCTAATTCTAATTATTCCAATATGACCTTAAGGAAAAGTAAGGGAATAAGTTTTTGTGTGTGTTAGAGTGAAGCATTTAAAAGAGTAAGGGTAAAAGAGATGAAGTCCTGAATCTTTCAAATGGAAAATTAACTCTAAACTTAGAAATATGCTTCTACCTATTGCTGATGCTGTCTTTGCATACATGAATAAAAATAAACTTTTTTTCTTCAAAAGTGTTTTTGGCTTTCTGATGTAATCTAAAATGGGGGGAGTTGGGAACTGTGTAACAAGGTTTAGATTCTTAAAATGTAAAAGTATCGAGTTCATTTTACTAATCTGGCAGAGTTCGCTCATAAAAGAAATTCAGGTACAAAGAGAAATTTAAGAGATGCATGAACAGCAGTGCCGAGTAGGAATGCTGACGAACACATCTGACTGTTGCTATCTCATGGCTAAGGTGCCTTTCAATTTGGACCCTATGAAATATTTTGTCTCCTGTACACTTTAGGCCTAATCTCGAGACCTTTTATTTAGGGATATTGTGGTTGCTTAATAGAGCTTAAATTTTTTGTATTGCATGTACTTCATATGGATGCAATAAAAAAAATCAATACTTCCCACCTCTTCTAGCTGTAGTTCTAGTACTCTCAGTTCTATAAGCTGAGCCCAGTGGAGGAAATTCTCCCCTCAGACACTACTATATTTCATCAGTAAGCTTACTGATTCATAACCAGAAACTTGACTGCAAGATTCTGCAGGATACCAGTGCTTTCTGCATCACCAAAGATTAAATTGTGATGTTTAGTGTCTAATAGGCTAAAAATTAGTAATTCTTAAATGTGCATATGTGTACATATGTATACATATGTGTGTATATATATGTATATATCTATGGTTACATATATACTATCTGTTACCCAGAATATTTGGTTATAGCACAAGCTGAGTAAGCTTGTAGTATTTTCAGACCCCAAAATTAGACTTACATATACCTTAAGATAGTTGCTTTACATCAGCTTATTATCTCAAGCATGTTTGTGGTTTAGTAGTAAATTCTTAACACAAAGTCAAATCTTTAGAATTGAAAAATACCGTTCAGCACTTCTTTGTAAAAAGTTCAAGTTAATGGCAAAATCAAACAACTCTAAAAAGGTGGATCACCTCCATAAGTATATTCTGCATGTTGTTTTTTTCTTTCTCTGAAATCAGATTACCTTTAATTCAAAATAACTTCAAAATTGATAGTACCCATCTTGCAAGGAAGTCATTGACTTTTAAAAATTAATACACCACGGCAGTTCCCTCTAGTTGTAAAGCACCTCTGGCCCCTCTTCACTAAAATTCTCTTGGCTCTCTTTAAAGGTAAACTGGTAACAATGGGCTGCCACATTGCTTAATCGCCTTGCCTGCTTTCATTGCTGTCAATTGAGGGTAACAAAGAGCAGCAACGATAAGACAGCATGCCACTCTGCTTTCACAAAGATGGCAATAGAGAAGGTGGGGAAACATAAGGGAGAGAAAAGCAGCAGTATTTTCCATTGACCAAGTCTTGAAAATAGGGCCAGCTGTTGAGTATGATCATTTGGAATCCCTGAAACACTTCTTCTAGATGAGGATTGCTCCTGTACATATTTTGATAACTGTGTAATCTAGCCCTTCCCAACATTATGTGTCGTATGTCTCTCTGTGTGTAACTGATGGTTGTGAGCAATTCCTCACCACCCATCAAAGACTGAGTTTTCCATCTGTAGATAGTACATTTGGTAGTAGAAAACAATAGACATAAGAAGTTCAAACTATAAACAGGCGTTTTTGAATGCTCATGCAAAATATTCAATCTGCATAGCAAAGAAATGATAGGTAATTCTACATTGCATTTAGAGTTAAAAACATCTGTCCAATATGGCTGTAGCTGTGGGCCAATCCCAAGAAAATGCAAAAAAATTGTCTCCTGGTACAGAAACTGAAACTACCACTGTACAATTAAACTCTATGGTAGCTATATTTTACATTTTTAACTGGTCTGAAACAAAGTTTTCTAGTCGAGTCTCTAGTTCATTTTCCCAAGGCAAGGCTTTGTATGTTACGTGCACCTCCATTAAGGCCGCATGCCAGGAATGTGCCTTTTCCCACATATAAAATTTACAGATACCAGTTCACTGGGTCTTTAACAATAGAACAAATGCTTGCATGACTGGGATATTCAGGTCATGAAAGCTCTTTATAAATTTGAAGGAATAGTAACATTTCAAGCACTTGAGAAAGTTAGAGGTTTTATAATCCTTAATTAGTTCTTTTTTACAGAAAACAAATCTAGCAAAAGTACACTAAGGCTCTCAGCACATCTATTGTCTTTGCCCAAAATAAAATGGATAGAGACACACCATTCTGGCTTAATCTTAGATGGAACTCTACTATAGAAGAAAGGCAGAGTTGATACTAATACAGCCAGGCCAGCTGTTAAAGTGGACATGTCCCCTCTGCCCTTGTACATTTGTTTAAAAATTTTGATAATGACTCTCCCCACCTCCTCCTCCATACCCTCCATAAATCTGGGCCAATGGAGAGAGGTAATTTAAAATGCAGAGGACATTTTTTCTCTGTTTTTACCTATGCTGATTCCCTACCTAGTGTTGGAGTGGCTTTACTGTGTGAGTAAAATCTGAACAGTATTTACGTAGTACACCTGCTATATGAGAAAAGTTTGACCCTGCACTTTTTTTTTTTCCTGAACATGACTTGGTTGCTGCTCATCATTCTGGTTGGTGATGTGTCTGTCTGACAAAAAACCCATATGCTCACCGTCCAGAGTTGCATCCATGATTAGATTAGATCAGCCCGACATTTGATAGGGCAGGTTTTCTCCATGATGCCAATTTTACAGGGAAATCAAAGAGCATCAGAACTATCAGGGGTGTTTTTCAGAGATGCCAAATCGTGGCCCCATTCTCAGATGCTCCTATTCTAATGCTCTGGATGGGCCTAGTAATCTGCGTTTTTAACATGTGCCCCAGGTGATTCTGACCTCTGTAGCACATACTTTGAGAAATACTGCCTCAGATGAGGATCTCTCATTATGTCATCTCAAGCTACCCCTGGATTTAGGATAGAAACAGCCCTGTCAGGTTCATTATGACTTTCATAAAGGATTTCATTGGCTTAATTCACTGAATTCATCTTCCCCTGCCAAGCCTGTGCCCGGGAGTGCCAGTTGTCCATAGGCAAAAGTGACTCATGAATGGGCTGAAATGGATTGAATAAAAAGTCTGAAAACCAAGACTTGTGGCCAGAAATGAGTGATAGGATGGAGTGATTACAAAGGCAAAGCTGGATTCCAAGGCCTAGTGCAGGCAAGCCAAGGGTGAGGGACTAGGCTCAAGTGGGAGGGGGCAGAGTGGATATTATTATTTTTTTTTTTTTTGGATTTTTTTTGGCATACTTAAACTCATCCGTGTTGACTGGGGGATTGTATTTATTTTCACTGCTTTTTAGTTGTATCAGTTGAATATTCTGTGGTTTATCATTTCCCTTGCTGGGGGACAATTGGATTTTTTCATTTTAAAATTTAAAACATTTAAATTGTGTTGATTGGTTGATTGCTGTACAAACTATGCTGCTATGAACATTCTTAAATATCTCTGATCACTTAGGTACTAGAGTGTCATAATAAAGAGTGAACTTTAAATCCTAGCCCCAAATTCTTCCCGAGTAAGCTTGGACGAGCTCACTGAGCCTCGGTTTCCTGCTTTGTAAAACAACAATACTAGTATCTATAAGATTAGTATGAGATTAAATTGGGCAATACATCAATGTGGTTAGCTTCCCATCCACCAGTCTACCCACCTGCCTCCCACTCAAACCCACCTAAGTTTTCTCTAGCCTTTACATTTCAGTAACTAGAACTTCACAAGTGGTCTATGTAGAGAACAGCCATGGTTTGGTGAATGGCTGTGTCCTGAAATGTAGTCTTTTGTGTACCTTCTTTGGTAATAGGAAGAAGCTCATTATTCTAGGCTCTTCAGGATATGTTCTAGAATGGTTCCCTTTCTTCTTCTGCGAGGACCTTAAATGAGTAGAACACTAATAAATGAGTGAAATCATTGTACCTAGGCCAGTGTTCCCTAAGCACAATTTCTGTTTTTCCTTCATAAAATGCTGGAGGTGGCAGGCAGGATTTCATATCCCATTCTTCTCATCACATGCATACTCCCTGATATTTGTATAGGATTTTAGGGCTTTCAGAGCTACCTCACATATATAATTTCATTTGGTCTTCATCAACTCCTTTGAAGGGCTAGACGTGTCTAGGTTTTAGGTGTGATTTTCTTAAATTTATATACCCTGGGATTCAGATAAATAAGAACTTTACATGAGACTTTACATCTGGGTCATTGCTTTTTCTACTATATCATAGATAGCAGACTCTACAAATCAAAAGACAAATATTTTTTATAAATACATAATTATATATATTTATGGGATACATGTGACAATTTGATATTTCCATACAATGTGTGGTGATCAAATCAGGTTAATTGGGATATCCATCACCTCAAACATTTATCATTTCTTTGTGTGGGGAGCATTCCTAATCTACCTATTTGGAACTACACAATAAATTATTGTTAACTATAGTCACCCTATTGTGCTGTCAAACACTAGAACTTATTCCTTCTAACTGTATTTTTGTATCCAGTAAACAACCTCCCCTAACACCCACCCCACAACCCCAACACTCACTCTCTATAGCCTTTGTTAACTTTTGTTCTACTCTTTACCAATTATTTTGGCTCCCACATATGAGTGAGAATAAAGACATTTATTTGTCTTTCCTTGCCTGGTTTATTTCATTTAACATAATGTTCTTGTTTCCATCCATGTTGTTGCAGATTACAGGATCTCATCCTTTTTTATGGTTCAGTAGTACTCCATTGTGTAGATGTACCACATTGTGTTTATCTATTCGTCTGTTGATGGATGGATACTTAGGTTGGTTCCAAATCTTGGATATTGTGAGTAGTACTGCAATAAACATGAGAGTGCAGAGATCTCTTCAATATGCCATGGTGTTTTCGTTACTATAGCTTTGCAGTATATTTTGAATTTTGCTAGTGTGATGCCTTCAGCTTTATTCTTTTTGCTCAGGATTGCTTTGGCTACTTGGAGTCTTTTGTGGTTCCATAGAATTTTAGGATTTTTTTCCCTAATTTCTATGAAGAAGTCTTTGGCATTTTCACAGGGATTGCATGAAATCTGTAGATCACTTTTGGCAGAATGGTCATTTTAACATTATTAGTTCTTCTAATCCAGGACACTTTTTTGTGTCCTCTTCAATTTATTACATAAGTTTTTTATAGTTTTCCTTGTAGAGGTCTTTTACTTCATTGGTTAAATTTATTCCTACTTTATTTTTGTACCTATTATTATAAATGGATGTTTTCTTGATTATTTTTTCCTGCTGGCTTGTTGGTACATAGAAATTCTACTAGTTTTTGTATATTAGTTTTGTGTACTGCAAATTTACTGAATTCATTTAACACTTCTAAAAGTTTTTTGGTGGAGTTTTTAGGGTTTTGCATATATAAGATAATGTCATCTGCAAACAGGGACAGTTTGACTTCTTCCTTATCAATGTGGATGCTCTTTATTTTTTTCTCTTGCCTAATTGCTCTGGCTAGGACTTCTGGTACTATGCTGAATAAAAGTTGTGAAAGTGGATATTCTTGTCTGTTCCAGATCTTAGAGGAAAAGCTTTGAACTGTCTCTGTTCAGTATGATGTTGGCTGTGGGTTTGTCATATATGATGCTTATTGTGTTCAGAGATGTTCCTTTTACATCTGAGTTGTGGAGAGTTTTTATCATGAAGCCCTGTTAAATTTTATCAAATGCTTTTTCTGTATCTATTGAGATGATCAAATTATTTTTGTTCTTCACTATGTTAATATGATGTATCATATTTAAATTGGTTTGCATATGTTGAAACATCCTGTCATTTTGTTAATTATTTTCTGGTTGTTTTGCATATTCTTTGTTCATTTCTTTCTGTCTTATTGTTTATCATTGCAGTTTAGTATTTTCCTGTAGTTACAAGGTTTGATTATTTTCCCTTTCACCTTTGTATATCTGCTCTACCATGATGAATCATCATGCCAAAGTAAAAATACCTTTAAGCAATTTTTCCCCATCCCACTACACCTGCAATCACTGGAAACTACCAATATGCATTCTTACCTTTTCTGGATATTTCATATAAATTGAATCATATAGTATGTGAACTTTTGTCTGCTTTCACTTAGTATGTTTTGTTCACTTAGCATACTTTGTAGCATGTATCAAATACTTCATTCCTTTTTTTTTTTTTTCAGACGGAGTCTCGCTCTGTTCCCCAGGCTGGAGTGCAGTGGCGCAATCTCGGCCCACTGCAAGCTCCGCCTCCCGGGTTCACACCATTCTCCTGCTTCAGCCTCCCCACTAGCTGGGACTACAGGCACCCGCCATCACACCTGGCTAATTTTTTGTATTTTTAGTAGAGACAGGGTTTCACCATGTTAGCCAGGATGATCTCAATCTCCTGACCTCGTGATCCACCCGCCTCAGCCTCCCAAAGTGCTGGGATTGCAGGTGTGAGCCACCGTGCCTGGCCTACTTCATTCCTTTTTATGGTTGAATAATATTCCATTCTATGAATATACCACATTGTTTATCCATTCCCCCTGCTGGACATTTGGACTGTTTCTACCTTTTGATTATTGTCAGTAGTGCTGCTATAAACATGTGTGCACATATACTTAAATTTGAGTCCCTATTTTCTTTTTTTTTGTTAACACTTTTATTTTAGGTTTGGGGGTACATGTGAAGGTTTGTTACATAGATAAACTCATGTCATGTCGGTGTTCGTTGTACAGATTATTTCATCACCCAGAAATTAAGCCCAGTGCCCAATAGTTACCTTTTCTGCTCCTCTTTCTCCTCCCACCCTCCCAGCTCAAGTGGACCCCAGTGCCTTTGTTTCCTTCTTTGTATTCATAAGTTCTCATCATTTAGCTCCCACTTATAAGTGAGAACATATGCAGTATTTGGTTTTCTGTTCCTGTGTTAGTTTGCTGAGGGTAATGGCCTCCAGCTCCATCCACATTCCTGCAAAAGACATGATCCTGTTCCTTTTTTATGGTTACATAGTATTCGATAGTGTATATGTACCACATTTGCTTTATCCAATTTGTCATTGATGGGCATTTAGGTTGATTCCTTGTCTTTACTATTGTGAGTAGTCCTGCAGTGAACATTTGTGTGCATGTGTCTTTATGGTAGAATGACTGATATTCCTCTGGGTATATACCCAGCAATAGGATTGCTGAGTCAAATGGTAGTTCTACTTTTAGCTGTTTGAGGAATTGCCATACTGCTTTTCATAATGGTTGAACTAATTTACACGCCCACCAATGGTGTATAAGTGTTCCCTTTTCTCTGCAACCTCACCAGCATCTATTATTGTTTGTTGAGTTCCTATTTTTAATTCTTTTGGGTATCCACATAGAAGTGAACTTAAGGGTCATATGGTAATTCTATGTTTAATCATTTGAGAGATTGCCATACTGTTTTCCACAGTAGCTGAACCATATTACATTACAACCAGCAATGTACAAGTTCTAATTTCTTACCAGCAGTTGTTATTTTCCATTTTTAAAAAAGTATAGCCATCCTAGAGGTTGTGAAGTGATACTTTATTGTGGCTTTTATTTGCATTTCCCTTATGACTAATGATATTGAACATTTGTAAAACATGTTTGTTTGCCATTTGTGTGTATTCTTTATAGAAGTATCTATTCAGTCCTTTGCTCATTTTTTAATTGGATTGTTTGTTTTTTTGTAGTTGAGTTGTTAAAAGTTGTTTATATGTATGTTCCCAATACTAGATCCTTATCAAAGATATGGTTCACAAATATTTTCACCCATTTTGTAGGCTGGATTTTTATTTTCTTGGTAATGACCTTCCTTTGATGCATACAATTTTTAAATTTTGACAATATATCTCTTTTTGTTTTTTATTCTTTTGGTGTCATATGTAATAATCTATTACCAAATCCACTGTCATGAAGATTTACACCTATGTTTTCTTCTAAGAGGTGGAATTTTTAGCTTTTATATTTAGGTTATTGATTAATTTTGAGTTAACTTTTTATATAGTATGAACTAGGGGCTCGGCTTTTTTCTTTTGTATGTGGATATTCCATTGTCCCAGCACCATTAAGAGACTCTTCTTTCCCCCACTAAAAGGTCTTGGTACCTTTTTGTTTGTTGAATAAGTGATTAAAATCACTTTAGTTTAATCCAAAAAATCAATGAGAAGAGGAAGTGCTGGGACTCTGCCCCATGTTTTCTTGATATGTCTGTCATCCAAGCAGGTTCTTTTCAAGGTTCAAAGAAGGCCCATACCAAGTGTCCTCCTCTCCACTGACTGCTTCTCCTATTAGTAACAGACTCTAAAGTCTAGGAAGTCACCAGATTCTTCTCCCTACCTCAGACCCACAAAATGGTTCTCTATTGTTAACAAAGATACAAATTGGATGCCATGGGTCTCATTCAGGCCCATTCGCAGCCTTGTCGGTTTCACTTTTTCTTTTTCCATCCTTCCTTTTAATTTTAATAGCTTCCTTGCAATATAATTATTGTACATAAGCTGCACATATTTAAATTGTACAATTTGCTGAATTTTGACATATGTATACAACTGTGAAACCACCACAACAGTGAAGATAAGAAACATTGCCATCATCTCCTTGTAATTCATTCCCCACCCCACCCTCAACTACTAATCTGTTTTCTGTCACTATAAATTAGTTCAAGCTTTCTAGAAGTTTATATAAATGGAATCATACAGTATATACCCTTTGGTCTTTGGCTTCTTTCATTCCTCATAATTATTTTTAGATTCATCCATGTTGTTGCATGTGTCAATAGTTTCTTCCTTTTTATTGCTGAGTAGTATTTCATAATAAGGATTTTCCACAATTTGTGTTTCCATTCTTCTACTGATGAGCATTTGGGCTATTTCCAGTTTGGGGCTATTGCAAATAAAGTTGCTACTAACATTAGTGTATAAGTCTTTGTGTAGATGTATGCTTTTATTTCTTTTGAGTAAACACCCAGGAATTGAATGGCTAGGTCCTATATTAGGTACATTTTACGTTTTTAAAGAAATTTCCACACCATTTTCTGGAAACACATAATCTTATCTCTTGTCATCTTTGTGCTACTGTAACATTTGGACATCCTTATAACAATAAATGTGTGCATCTATGTCACCTATGCCTTCAATTGCTTGGAGTAGATTTACTTGTTTTTTGCTCCTTCAATTCCTAAAACAGTCCTTTGCATAGGAGGATGGTTAATCAACTTTCGATGAATGAATGTCACATAATGTCTTATCTGAACAAATACGATGATGAACCAAAATGAATGATAGGGCAAAATTGGAGAGGTTGAGAGGAATAAAATAGGTAAATAAATAAAATAACATTGTCTTTTAAAATTATGCACATAATTCATGATGGAAAAAAAATCCAAAAATACAGAGTAGCTTAAAGAAGGAAATAAAAATCATCCATGATCCTTCATGTAACTCTTTAAAAAATTATTTTTTTGTTTTATTTTCCACCCAATATTCTCTTAAAGTTAGGGCCACTGGTTCTCAACTCTTCCTACACATCAGACTACTTAGGGAGCTCTTTTAAATAGATCCAATGTCTGGATTCCATTAGAGATTCTAATTTATTTGGTCTGAGGTGGAGTCTGGGTGTCAACAGTTTTTTTTTTTTTTTAATCAGTCTTTCCAAGGTATGAGTTATACACAACAAAATTCATTTATTTTAAGTGTACAGTTCAATGAGTTTTGACAAATATATATCCTCCCTATAAACACCACTCTAATCAAGTATAGAATATTTCCATCATCCTCAAATACCCCACATTTCATCCCAGGCAACCCCTGATCTGGCTTGTTACTATAGATTAATGGTAATTATTCAAGAATTTCATATAAACAGAATCTAACAGTCTGGCTTCTTTCACTCAGCATGTCTATGAGAGTCATCATATTGTTACATATATCCACAGTTTATTCTTTTTTACTACTGATTAGTATTTCATTGTATGGAGGTACCACATTTTGTTTATCCATTTACCTGTTGATGGATATCTGGGCTGTTTCCACGTATTGACCGTTATGAATAGAGCTTCTATGTACACTCATATTAAAGTCCTTGTGTGCAGATATGTTTTCATTTCTCTTAGGTAAATGCATAGGAGTAGAATTGCTGGGTCATATGGTAAGCATCTGTTTAACTTTATAAGAAACTTCCACACCATTTTTCTTTCTTTCCCCCGCCCCACCCCCCCAAGACGGTCTCGCTCTGTCTCCCAGACTGGAGTGCAGTGGCGTGATCTTCGCTCACTGCAACCTCCACTTCCCAAGTTCAAGCAGTTCTCCTAATTCTCCTGCCTCAGCCTTCCGAGTAGCTGTGATTACAGGCACATGCCACCATGCCCTGCTAATTTTCGTATTTTTAGTAGAGGCAGGGTTTCACCATGTTGGCCAGCCTGGTCTTGAACTCCTAACCCCGTGATCCTCCCTCCTCAGTCTCCCAAAGTGCTGGGATTGCATGAGCCACTGCGCCTGGCTTCCAAAACATTTTTCAAAGTAGTTGTACTATTTTGCACTTCCACCAGTGATATGTGAGTGTTCAGTTGTCCTACATTTTTGCCACAACATCAGATACTGTATTTTAAATGTTAACTATTATAGGGGGCATTAGCAGTTTCTAAAAGCTCCCCTAGATATATGTACTTTTCTATATATAATACATCAGTAAAAAGTGAAGGAAAAAATAACTCTAAATGATTCTAATGTGCAGTCAAGGTTGAGAACCACTGAGCAAGACTAGACAAGTCCCAAGTATTTAAATAATGACAGATTTTCATTTGTGCATTTTTTCCTCACCCATTCATTTATTCAAAAAGAGCTATACTAGCTCTTTACTAAGCTAAGCTCTTTACTAAGAGCTAGTTGGCAATATAGAGATACTACAATATTTCTGCCCTCAAGAAGCCAACAAAGTTTCTTTTTACTCTTAAGAAAACCAAATTTCACCTGTGTGACCACAGTCATTTCAGACAGCTTAGTTTTTAACTGGTCTTTCTCAGTATTTTGCAGCCCTGGCCTTGAGTCAATCCTGATGAGGGGGAAAAAATAACGGGATCATTCATGGTGTTTGAGATGTTGCTTTATTGATTTTGCACTTTTCCTTTCCTGCTTCCTGTCTCCCGTATTTGCTTTCGTACATAATTCAACTTTGGGAACAGTGTCTATAAATGAGGTCACCACGGGAGCCATAACAATAAAAATAAAACAAAAATACTTTGCTTCTGGTATTTGCACATTGGTGACTGCACTCCATAGAGGCCATGGCTGATTTCTAATTTTTGTATTTATTTTTCTGCTTTGTTTTTTTGATAGAGGAAATCTTCAATAAAAATAATATTCTAATAAAAATAAGACAAACTAGCATAACGTTATAAAATCCTTACCAGAAGCCTATTAAAGAAATGCAGTAGATGGGTAAAAAATAATATGGTCCATAAACCCAACAAAACTCACATGTAAAATTATGTAATCAAATTGTAAAATATTATCTTATTTGCTATTAAATGTACACTATAAGAAGACTTTGAAATGGTACAGTAAGGTGTACCTCCCTGGAATTGTTAAAAGTGCATAATACTTAATTTCTGTGCAGAATTTGTTTATCTTCTAAAAAATGGTAAGGTCAGTGTGAGAAGTGTTAAAATTGGATGTCGCTTGCAAAACAGGTTCTGCGCAGAGCAACTGATAGGAGATTTCATTTTCCTTTTTCTTGGGGCTTTAGTGATTTCAGAGACCCCAAAATTCTTGTGAAAAATTGGCTAATGAGAAAAGTCCAGTAATGAGTAGAAAGTTATTTGTCTAGCTGTGAGTTTAAAGAAATTTCATCCCCAACATAGGTGGCTTTTCATCAAGAAAATATTTTCCAGCACAGTCTCAAGCCAATTTAATCCCTTGATTGATATTCTGTACCACACAGCAAAGCCAGTTTCCATGTTTGCTGTGTTTATTTTTATTTCATTGAAATTTCTTTTCACTGCAATTCTTTTCTTATTTTCATTGTTTTTACACAAATTAGATTCATTGATCAGTTTTTTGTACCACATTAATTTTTCCTTATTTAGTTTCAACCACTGCAATTTTTGCTTTTGTTTTACAAATCCAAATCTCCCTGACATCAAATTTTGCAAGTCTAAATTTTGTCAAGAAAATGTCTTTTGCAGCAACTTGGATGGAACTGGAGGCCATTATTCTAAGTGAAGTAACTTATGAATGGAGAACCTAATACTATGTGTTCTCAGTTATAAGTGGGAGCTAAGCTATAAGGATACAAAGACATTCAGAGTCTTTGAACATTGGAGAATTCAAAAGAGGGAGAAGGTGGGTAAGGCATGAGGGATGAAAAACTACATATTGGGTACAATATACACTACTCAGGTGATGGGTGCACTAAAATTTCAGACTTCACCACTATACAGTTCATCCATGTAACAAAAAATCACTTGTATCCCTAAAGCTATTGAAATAAAAAATAACAAAAAATAAAAATTGAATAAATTTTATTAAAATGATGTGAGCCATCTGTCCATTTTTAATCAATAGGAATATTGCCATGTGTAGTGTCATCTGTTGTCAGTTTTATTTTGTGCTGATTATTTCTACCAGCTGTAACAATTGGGAAATAGGCAAAAAGTCGGTTGTATTTATATCCTAGATAATCAATAACAAAATTCAGAGCAATCTAATGAGACAGAGATACAGGTGCACAGAAGGAGAAGAAAAGCTACAGTTGTGTGGAGCATGGATGGCTAAACTCTCAGTAATTGGATGGGGTCAAAAGGATAGATGTAGCCCAGAGTTCAGATCTTTTGACAGGGTCAAAAGATCCTGCATCAGTTCCTGGCTGCTGTCTTCTAAGTTTTCAGCCTCTCCTCTTCTCCATTCCTCACTAGATCCCTGGCCTCTTTGGAGCTACCTGGACAGGAGTTTTCTTGGCCTCTGGCAAATTCCTGGCTGGGTTGTGGATGGAAATTCCTGATACCTTTAGTTGAGTTCCTACAAGCTGAACGTTTTCAAAAGGTGCTAATTTTACTTGAGCCAACTAAACAAAACCAAACTACACAAAGAAAATACAAAGGCACAGAAATAGATGAGGTTTCCCTGCTGTGGGCATTTTAATCATGTGTATCAAGAACCTTTACAGAGTTCATGTCTGGCCCAGCCAATTCACTCCTAGGAAGTTATCCTAATGTTATATACTGGACCTGAGTCAAAAGATGTATATATGACCTATTCATCAACAAAAATAGGAACAAGCTAAATGTGTTCTAATAGAGGAATAATTCAAATAGAATATTTTCATACCATTTAACACTCAGCTACGAAGCAGGGCTGGCAAACTTTTCTGTAAAGGAATAGATAGTAAGTGTTGTAGATTTGTGGGCCGTATGGTTTCTGTCAGAAATAGTCAATTCTGCCATTGTAGCACAGAAATGGCCATAGATAGCACATAAAGGAATCAGCATGATCATGTTCCAATAAAACTTTGTTTACAAAAAAAAAACAGGTGAATTTGGTTTATGAGCCTTAATTTGCAGACCCCTGGTTTAAAGAGATGATATGGATTTGTATTTACTGACACAGAGAGTTCATCGTAATATACTGTTGGGTAAAAACAAAAGCAGATATTGGTATAGCATTTATGGTATGATGTCACTTATGCAAAATGAAGATTTGTATGTTTACATATCAGTACAGAAGTGTCTAGAAAGATGTTCAGCAAATATTAATGGAGGTATATTATCACTAGGTTGAAGAATTTGGGATGATTTTTGTTCTCCTTTTTATGCTTTTATAATTTTTCATTACCAGAAAAAATTTTTATTTGACAATTCATACTCTTTGACAGAGTAATTCCATGGTTGTTGGAGTTGCCGCACAGCTGTGAAGCCTGTGCAGTTGCGCAATTCCAGGAGATGCCATCACTTGGACTACATGTGTGCCCATGTAGTCCATGCGCCCAGAGTTGTGTGACAAGGCAGTATTCCCACCTTCCATTCTCTGTTCAGCTCTGTCCAATTAATTCAACAAGCATTTGTTTGAAATCTACTACACTAGACATAGTTCTAGATAGAAATATCAGGAAACAAAGCATACAAAAATGTTTGCCCTTGTAGTGTTTATGTTCTAGTCAAGGAGAAAGACAATAAGGAGAATGAGGAGTGACACATATGGAAGGTTAGCAAGTGGTACTAGAGAAGGAGGCAAGGGAGATCCAGATGGCTTCAGCAGAGTGGGATTTCCATTTTAAATAGAATGGTCACAGCAGGCCTTACTCAGAAAGTTACAAATGAGCAAAGACTTGAAATAGGTCAAGTAGGAAATCATACTGATATCTTGGGGAAGAGCATTGCAGACGGGGACAGCCAGTGCAAAGGCTCTGAGGGAAAAGCATGCCTAGTGATCTTGAGGAACAGAAAGGTGGTCAGTGTGGCTAAGGTAGAGTGAGGGAGGAACATAGTGGCAGGAGTAAGGACAGATTGGTAATGGGTGGCCAGATCACAAAGGCCCTCAGAGAGCATGGTGAGGACATTGGTTTTTATTCTGAATGAGTTCGTAGCCATTGAAATATTTTTTTGATAGAGAAGTAGTGATATTGCTTGACTGTGTCCCCACCCAAATCTCATCTTGAAATGCAGCTTCCATAATCCCCGCGTGTCACGAGAGGGACCTAGTGGGAGGTAATTGAATCATGGGGGTGGGTTTTTCCCATTGCTGTTTTCATGATGGTGAATAAGTCTCATGAGATCTGATGGTTTTATAAAGGGCAGTTCCCCTGCACACACACTCTTGCCTGCCGCCATGTAAGAAGTGCCTTTGCTCCTCCTCCGCCTTCCGCCATGATTGTGAGGCCTCCCCAGCCATGTGGAACTGTGAGTCCATTAAGCCTCTTTTTCTTTATAAATTACCTAGTCTTTATTAGCAGCATGAGAACAGACTAATACAAGTGGCAAGATTTGATTTATGTATGTAAAGAGTCACTCTAGATACTGAGTTGAGAACAAACTGTTAGGGTATTAGGGTAGAGGTAGCCCTTGACAGTGTTTTGCAATTTCCTTTTTTCTTACCTGTCTCCCACACTGGCCTGTAGATTCCTGGAGGTCAAGGAGCCCAGTTTTTAGTAGAGGGAATAGCCAGAGGGAAGAAGGCAGGCAGGGTAAATATTTACAACTCTAGTTTTACAGAAGAGAACATTGGAACTTAGGGAGGCTTAAGTGATGGCCAAGGGTCAGAACAGGGTCAGCACCAGAAGCAAGTCCTTTCAATTTCAAGGTCAGGGTCCCTTCCACACTAGGACAAGAGGCAGCACCTACAAGATAAGGTGGATGTGAATGAACAGAGGTGGCTTGAGTTAGATTCTGCAGACTTTTATGACAGGCCAAGGCATGTAAATGATAATAGCTGACATCACATTTAAAAAAGATGCAACATATCTTGAGATCTACTACATGCTGCTGCTTAGGAAAGGAAGGTTGAAAAATAGCACTGAGTTTAAAAAATAGCATTTACAGTGTAAGTCTCATGTATTTAATACATGAATGCTTAAGAAAGATGTTCACCAAATGTTAGTGATGCTTATTTCTTGATGGTAGGATTTCAGAGAGTTTTAAATTTTCTTCTTTATTCTTTTCTGAATTGTTTGAGTTTTTTGCCATGACAATGTGAAAACAAAAGAAATAAAATAAAAACATGTTTGATGTTAGAAAGATACGATTAGGCTAACATTTACATGCTCTTTGCAGTTCCACAGCACCTGTAGTACCCCTATTTCTTTGTAAATTCTTCTAGGGCAGAGATTGTGTTTTATTCATTCTTGTATGCCCAGCATGTGGAACCTGCTACAAAATAGGTGTTCAGTAGGGCTTGTGGAACAAATGCAAAGTGTGTTTGTGAACTGTAGCTCATGCAATCTTCAGTAGACACCTAGGGAGCCTCGTGAATGACATGAACACGGTTTCTAGCCAAAGGGAGTTTCATTTCTTTTTCTCATTGGAGTTGCCATGGCACCCAGAAAACCAGGGATCCTGGTAAGAAGGTTTTAAAAAGCTTAAGTGGTAAGTTTGTACATTTGTGATAACTGGTCTCAGATCCTACTTTAGCAATCTACAAAAATTGGGCCTTTTGAATATAAGTGTTTTAGTGAAGAATCAGTGATGTGGCAACTTACTCTGATGATATTTCAATCTAGCTTTTTGGTTTTAATGGCAGTTGTCATTACTATTGGGCAGCATCATTCCCTGGAAAGCCTTCTTTTAAAATCAATACAGGCTGAACATCCCTAATCCCAAAATCCCAAATTCAAAATGCCCCTAAATCTGAAAGTTTTTGAGTGCTAACATGAGATAGTGACACCTTTGCTTTCAGATGGTTCAGTGTACACAAACATTGTTTCATACCCAAAAGTATTTAAAATATCGTATAAAATTACCTTTAGACTATGTGTCTAAGGTAAATGAAACATAAATGAATTTCATGTTTAGACTTGGGTCTCACTCCCAGATATCTCGTTATATATATGCAAATATTCCAAAATCAAAAAACAAACAAAAAAAACAAAAACCAAAATCCAAAACATTTCTGGTTTCAAGCATTTTGGAGAAGGGATTTTCAGCCTCCACCTAGAGATTTATTTGTTCGATGTGGTCAATTGCCTGATTATTCAAACTCCTCAAAAAGTGCTGGGTTTTCCTCCATACCACCTGGTTAGGTTTTGAATCATTTAGAAAAAAATAAGTGACTGTCTTTAAGTCATCGATTAAAAATTAATAGCCTTAAAATGCTTCCATTTCTATTTTATTACTAGTTATTGCTCAAAACAAGTTTTAGTAGTAAGAAGGAAAGTTGTCACCCATAGTTTTAGGCACAATTTTTCAGTCTCCTTTACTGACTTAGCACTAGACCATAAACGTTTTCACAATGGTTTGGGGTTTTTTTTAATACTTGTGTAGTATTTGAACTTGTGGATTATCACACTGTACAAAACCATTGCACAATTAGCATACATTCACATTGGTGCTAGTTTTTTAATGATTTTTAATTGAACAAGGAAATTTTATATATTTGGCTCTATTTATTCTCTAACTACAAGCAAAATCTTAACTGACTTTTCCCTTTCAGACTCTTAATTATTAAACTCACCTGACCGTTTTTATTTTTATTTACTTAATTGATGAAGATTGTATATACTTAACATATACAATGTAATGATTTGATATACATATTTTAGGTTGGTGCAGTTATGTTTGCACCAACCTAATACATTGTGTAATGATTATTACAATCTAATTAATACATACATTATCACCTACGCTATACATTAGAGTCCCAGAAAAATGCTCATCTTATAACTGAAAGTTTGTGCCCTTTGGTCAAAATCTACCCATTTCCCCCACCCCCATTCCCTGGCAACTGCCATTGTACTTTATGTTTTGATGAGTTCCACTTTTTTAGATTCTGCTTATAATATACTGTTGACCTTTGAGCAACATGGATTTGGAGCACTGACCCCTGCACAGTCAAAAATCATCATATAACTTTTTTTTTTTAAGACATGAGGTCTCACTATGTTGCCCAGATTGGCCTTGAATTACTAGGTTTTAGGGATCCTCCTGCCTCAGGCTCCTGAGTAGCTGGGACTATACAGGTGTGTGCCACTGTGCCCAGCTCTTGTATAACACTTTTGACTCCCCGAAAACTTAATGACTAATAGCCTACTATTGACCGGAAGCCTTACCAATAACATAAACAGTTGATTAACACATATTTTGTATGTTATATATATTATATGCTGTATTCTTATGCTGAAATAAACTATAGAAAAGATGGTGTTATTTAAAAAATCATAAGGAAGAGAAAATATATTTACTGTTCATTAAGTCAAAGTGGATAGGTCTTCATCCTCCTTGTCTTCCTGTTGGGTAAACAGAGGAAGAGAAGGAAGAGGAGGATTGGTTTTGTTGTCCCAGGTGTGCCACAGGCAGAAGAAAATTCACATATAAATGGACCTGTACCGTTCAAACTCATGTTGTTCTATTGGTCTGTGTTTGTTTTTATGCCAATACTGTACTGTTTGGATTAATATAGCTTTGTAACATAGTTTGAAATTATGAAATGTGATGCCTCCAGCTTTGTTCTTCTTTTCAAGATTGCTTTGGTTATTCATGGTTTTTTGTGGTTCCATATGAATTTTAGAATCATTTTTTTCTATATCTGTGAAGAATGCCATTGGAATTTTGATAGCGATTGCATTGAATCTATAGATCACCTTTAGTAGTATGGACATTTTAATAATATTAATTCTGATACATGAACATGTGATATCTTTTTGTTTGTGTCATCTTCAATTTATTTCTTCAGTGTTTTATAGTTGTCAATACACAGATCTTTAAACTCTTGATTAAATTTATTCCTAAGTATTTTTATTGTGTTTGATGCTATTGTAAGTAGGATTGTTTTCTTTCTGTTTCAGATAGTTGTTGATTTATAGAAATGCAATTCACTTTTTTATGTTGATTTTGGTATCCTGCAACTTTACTGAATTCATTTATTAGGTCTAATAGTTTTTTGGTGGAGTTTCTGTACACAAGGTCATGTCATCTACAGAGACAATTTTGCCTCTTCCTTTCTGATTTGGATGCCTTTTATTTCTTTTCCATGCCTAACTGCTCTAGGTAGCACTTCTAGTACTATGTACAATAGAAGTGGTGAGTGTAGGCATCCTTGCCTTGTTCCTGAACTTAAGGAAAATCTTTCTGCTTTTTACCATTGAGTAGATGTTGGCTGTGGGCTTGTCAAATATGGCCTTTATTACGATGAGGAACGTTCCTTCCACACCTAATTTGTTGAGCGTTTTAACGACATTTTGAAGTATAAGGACATAAAATAAACAGCATATATATGTATCTAGTGTACAGTTTGATAAGTTTTGACATATGTATGTACCCTTGAAGACAATCAATATAGTGAACATATACATCACCCCAAAATGTTTCCTTGTGCCCCTTTGTAATCTCTCCTTCGTGTCTCTCTCTGTGTACCCTCTTCTCAGGCAACCACTGATCTGCTTTCTGCCATATAGATTAGTTTTAATTTTCTAGAGGTTTATACAAATATAAGAATACAATAAGTACTTTTTTTGGTCTGGCTTCTTTTTGCTCAGCATAATTACTTTAACATTCATTCATATTGTTATATGTATCAATAGACCTTTCTTTTTATTGCTAAATAGTATTTCATTGTATAAATATACCAAAGTTTCTTTATCTAGTTACCTGTTACGGACATTTGGGTTGTTTCCAGTGTGGGACTTTTACAAATAAAGCTGCTATAAACATTTATGTATGAGTCTTTTTATGATATGCTTTTAGTTCTCTTGGATAAATACATATGAGTGCTGGATCATAGAGCAGGTATACGTTTGACTCTTTAAGAAACTGCCAAACTGTTTTCCATTTTTTGTTTCCAACAGTGTATGAGTTCCAATTCCTCCACCTCCTTGACAACATTTGGTATTGTCAATCTTTTTAAATTTAGCTATCCTAGTAGGCATACAGTGCTTTTAATTTGCATTTTCCTAACTACTAATGATTTTGAACATTTTTTCATGTGCTTATTTGCCATCCATATATCTTCTTTGTGGAAGTGTCTGTTAAAATCTTTTGCCCATTGTTTTATTGTTTTTATAACTGAGTTTTGAGAGTTCTTTATACATTCTGGATGAAGGCTGTTATCAGACATATTCTGTGCAAATATTTTCTCCCAGTCTCTGGCTTGTTTTCTCATTTTCTTAATAGTGTCATATGAAGAACAGAAGTTTTACATTTTGATGAAATCCAGTTTATAAATTTGTTCTTTTATGGATCATGCTTTTGGTGTCAGAGCTGAGAAATCTTTGCCCAATGCAAAGTCACAAAGATTTTCTTCTAGAAATGTTATAGTTTGGGATTTTTACATTAGGCCTGTGACCCATTTTTCAGTTCATAGTGTGAAGTATGGATTTTGCATGGTAATAATTGCATATGGTAACCAATTATTCTAGCACTATTTGTTGAAAAGACTGTCCTTTCTCCACTTGATTGCATTTGCACCTTTGTAAACACACACACACACACACACACATAAACACAGAGTCCGTATATGTGCAGGTCTCTTTCTGAGCTATTTTGTTTAATGATATCCCTTGTCTATTGTGATGTCAATACCCACTATTTTGGTTACTGTAGCTTTGTAGTAAGTCTTGAAGTGAGATAGTGTTCATCCTCTTAGTTCTTTATTTCCCATATTGTTTTGTCTAGTCTAGGTCCCTTTTATTTCCATATTAATCTTAAGGTCTGTTTGTCAATTTCTATAAAATGTCTGCTAGGGTTTTTATTGTAATTCTATTGAATCCATAATTTGGAGATAATGGGCATATTAACAATAATGAGTCTTTTAATCCATAAACATGGTATATCTCTCCATTAATATAGGTCTTTAATTTCTCTTGGCAATGTTTTATAGTTTATATTATACAGGTCTTTCACATCTTATGTCAGATTTATCCCTAAGTATTTCATATTTTTATGTTATTTAAAATATTTTTAAAATTTCAACTTCTGATTGTTCTTTGCCAGTCAATAGAGATACAATTGATTTTTATATTGATATTTTATCCTAAAACCTTAACTAAAATCAATTATTACTTCTAACTTTTTTGTGGTTTCTATTAGATATTCTAGATAGACAATCATGTTGGCTATATATAAAGACAGTTTTATTTCTTCCATTCTGGATGCATTTTTTTCATGTCTGATTATATGTTCCAGAATCTCCAGCACAAGTTGAATACAAGTGGTGAGAGCAAACATCCTTGTCTTAGTCCTGATCACACAGAAAATGCATTCAGTCTTTTATAATTAAGTATGTTGTTAGCTATAGATTTTTCATAGATGCTGTATTATTCAGGGTTCTCTAAAGGGACAGAACTAATAGGATAGATGTGTATATGAAAGGGAGTTTATTAAGGAGTATTGACTCATGCGATCACAAGGTGAAGTCCCACGATAGGCCGTCTACAAGCTGACAAGCAAGAAAGCCAGTCTAAGCCCCAAAAGCTCAAAAGTAGGGAAGCCAACAGTGCAACCTTCAGTCTATGGCCAAAGGCCTGAGAGCCCTTAGCAAACCACTGGTGTTAAGCCTGAGATTCCAAAAGTTGAAGAACTTGGAGTCTAATGTTTGAGGGCAGGAAGCATCCAGCACAGGAGAAAGACGAAAGCTGGAAGACTCAGCAAGTCTAGTCCTTCCACGTTCTTCTGCCTGCTTTATTTTACCTGTGCTGGCAGCTGATTAGATTGTACCCACTCAAATTGAGGGTGGGTCTGCCTCTCCCAGTCCACTGACTCAAATGTTATTTCCTTTGGCAACACCCTCATAGACACACCCAGGAACAATACTTTACATCCTTCAATCCAATCAAGTTAACATTCAGTATTAACCATCACAGATACCCTTTATCAGTTTGAGGAAATGCTTTTCTATGCTTAGTTTGCTGAAAGTTTTTATTTAATAACATGTGTTAGATTTTTGCCACGTGCTTTTTCTGTGTCTTTTGAGATGATCATATGATTTTTCTTTTTTGCTAATATGGAGAATTGTATTGCTTTGTTTTCAGTGTTAAATCATCCTGAATTCCTAGGAAGGAAAATCCCAATTTGTCATGATATTTTATTCTTTTTACATATTTTGAATTCAACTTGCTAAAATTTAAATTTTTTTCTTCTATATTCATGAAGGATCTTGGCCTATAGTTTGCTTTTTTTGTTATATCTTTGTAAGGTTTTTGTATCATGGTAATTCTGGTCTCTTAGAAGTATTCCCACCTTCTAATTTTCTGGGATAGTTCGTATGGAATTGGTATTATTTCTTCACTAAATGTTTGGTAGAATTCACTGGCAAAGCTATATGGGTCTAGAATTTTCTTTGTGGGAAGATTTCTAACTACAAATTGAAATTTTTTAAATTTATTTTTATTTATATATTTATTTATTTTCTGAGATGGAGTCTCTCTCTGTCACCTAGCCTGGAGCCTAGTGGTGCAATCTTGGCTCACTGCCACCTCCATCTCCCGGGTTCAAGTGATTTTCCTGCCTCAGCCTCCCTTATATCTGGGATTACAGGTGTGTGCCACCATGCCCAGCTAATTTTTTTTAATTTTTAGTAGAGACGGGGTTTCGCCATGTTAGTCAGGCTGGTCTTGAACTCCTGACATCAGGTGATCTGCCCATTTCAGCCCCCCCCAAAATGTTGGGATTACAGGTGTGAGCCACCGTCCACAGACTAAATTGAATTTTGTTTTAAATATAAGGCTATTATCTGTTTCTTTGTGACTGAGCTTTGATATTTTATGTGTTTTAGGAAATTTGTTAATTTCATTTCCATTGTAAAATTTATAGGCATAATGTTTCTAAAATGATATTCCCTTTTTATCCTTTTAATATCTGTAGAAACTAGTGATATCCTTTCTCTCATTCCTAATATGAAAAATTTTGATCTCTCTTTTTTCCTAATCAGTCTATCTTGAGATTTATCCATTTTCTTTTTCTTTTTCTTTTTTTTTTCCCTCGAGATGGAGTTTTACTCTTGTTGCCCAGGCTGGAGTGCAATGGGGTAGTCTCGGTTCAATGGGGCAACCTCCGCCTCCTGGGTTCAGGCGATTCTCGTGCCTTAGCCTCCTGAGTAGCTGGGATTACAGGTGTGCACCACCAAGCCCAGCTAATTTTTGCATTTTTCAGTAGAGATGGGGTTTCACCATATTGGTCAGGTTCGTCTTGAACGCCCGACCTCAGGTGATCCACCTGTTCCAGCCTTCCAAAGTGCTGGGATTACAGGCATGAGCCACCACGCCTGGCTCCATTTTGTTTTTCTTGTCAAGGTACCAGCTTTGTTTTTGTTGATTTTTCTCTATTGTTTTTCTGTCTTCTATTTTATCCATTTGTTTTGATCTTTACTATTTCCTATTGTCTACTTCCTTTGAGTTTAATGTGCACTCTTGTTTTCATTATTTATTTCCTGAGATGGATCCTGAGGTCATTGCCTTGAGTCATTTCTCTTTTTGTAAAATAGGCTATACAGTTCAATCAGTGGCATCCCACAAATTCTGATATGCTGTATTTTCATTTTCATTCAGTTCAGAATATTTAGTAATTTCCCTTTTGATTTCTTCTTTGAACTATGAGTTATTTAGAAGCATGTTATTTAGTTTCCAGATATTTGGGTATTTTTCAGTTATCTCTTTTCTATTGATTTCTAATTTAATTTCATTGTGGTCAAAGAACATATTTGTATGACTTCACTCTTTTTACATATATTGAGAATTCTTTTATGGCTGAGAATATAGTTGGTCTTTGTAAATGGCCCATGTGTACTTGATAATAACATGTATTCTGCTGCCATTGGAGTGTTGTAAAAATGTCAATTAGGAGTTGTTTGATAGTATTGTTCAAATCTATTATATCCTTGCTGATTTTCTATCCACTCATTCAATTAATTATCGAGAAAGGATTATCAAAATCCCCAACTACAGTTATGGATGTGTTTATGTCTCCTTGCAGTCTATCCGTTTTTGCCTCATGCATTTTGAAGCTCTGTTATGAGGTACATAAACACTTAGGATTGTCACATTTTCATTAATTGACCAATTTATCATTATGAAATGAGTCTCTTTGTCCATGGTAACATTTTTCACTGCAAGATTTACTTTTATTTTATTAATATAACAGCTCTCAAGAGCTGAGCTGCCAGGTTTTAAGGTGGTCAGTTAAGAAAACGGCCAAACTATAAAAAAAAAAACTATTAAGACTTTATTCACTTATGCAATAATATAAGCAAGAAGCAAAACAGGAAGAAGTGCCAGCTCCCAGAATGTTCCATGTTTTCCCCCATGTAGCAGCTCAGAGGAGGGGAGTAGGGGTAGGGGGGTGATGGTCTCCCTGCTGAGGGGGAGGGGCTGCTGAACAAGAGGCTCCTGCTATTTTGCTTTTGCTGGGATTTTATGGACCCTGTGGTGAAGGGTGGAGATTGGGTGGCGGAAGGCTAGGAGTGGAAAAGTACTGAATACTGGGTTAGAATGGAGAAAAGCGGCCGGACGCGGTGTCTCACTCTGTAATCCCAGCACTTTGGGAGGCCGAGGCGGTTGGATCACGAAGCCTGGAGTTTGAGACCATCCTGGCCAACATGGTGAAACCCCATCTCTACTAAAAATACAAAAAATTCTGTAGTCCCAGCTACTCGGGAGGCTGAGGCAGGAGAATCGCTTGAACCGGGGAGGCGGAGGTTGTTGCAGTGAGCCGAGATCGCGCCACTGCATTCCATCCTGGCCACAGAGTGGGGAAAATAAAAGAATGGAGAAAAGCATGTTCAGGTTACCCCCAAAAAGGCGGTCTCGGTAGAGGCAGCCAAGAAAGACCTCTGCCAGGGCCCCCTGATCCAGGGGCGTCTGCATGGAAGTGTCTGGGCTGGGAATGCAGGTATGTGTAAGAACCTGAGGGCAGAGGAACTGAGTCCTTGATACAACTCCCCCCAGGGGACTTCAGTGCTCAGACTGTGCACCGAGGCAGGGTGGGGAGGGCCCATGGAACAAACCCTGTGGTGAGGCCTTTGTAATGGCTGGAAACTCGCTGAAAACTCACACACAGGGTTGGGTTTGGGCTCCCAGGGAACTGCTCAGCCACTCCAGCTTCCTCTTGACTAGTGTCAGCAATGGCATACCCTTGTCGAAACTTTCACTATTTGGCCAGGCACCGTGGCTCATGCCTGTAATCCCACCGCTTTGGGAGGCCGAGGCAGGTGGATCACCTGAGCCCAGGAGTTTGAGAACAGCCTGGCCTCAAGAAAAAAAAAAAAAAAAAAAAGTTCACTTTTAACCTATTTGTGTCTATATGTTTTAAAATGCATTTCTTGCAGGCAGCACAAAGTTGTCTTGCATTTTTATCCAGTCTGACAGAGTCTGCCTTTTAATGGGGCTATTTGGACTATTTTTATTTAACTTTTTATCTGTAATGACTAACTTTCACTCCATCATGTTGGCATTTGTTTCCTATTTGTTCCACCTGTTCTTCGTTCCTTTTTTCTCTGTCTTTTTTAGATTAATTGGATTATTTTAGGTTAACTGGATTGATTTGAATTAGCTGGGTATTTTTATGATCTATTTTTGTCTCTGTTATAGACTTATTAGCTCTAACTCTTTGTTTTATTACTTTAGTGGTAGCATCCGTCTTTTCTTATCACAATATACTTTTGAGTGATATTACACCTCTTCATATGTTGTATGACAGCCTGACATTAGTATACTTCTGTTTCTCCCCCACCAGCCTTTATGTTTTTTTTATGTTTTCCAATTTATATAGGTGATAACCCCTATAATACATGGTTATTATTTGTGTTTAAATAGCCAATTGTCTCTTATTTGGTAATTTTTATTGTGATAAAATATATGTAACATAAAACTTACCATTCTGGCTGTTAGCGGTGGCGAATCCATACAAGACTGCAGCAACCTCAATTCTCATCTCCTCAGAAGAAAGAATTCAACCAAGGGCAACAAGGCAGAGAAACTGAGGCAAGTTTAACGGCAGGAGTGGAAGTATATTAAGAAGTTTTAAAGCAAGAATGAAAGGAAGTGAAGTACACTTGGAAGAGGGCCAAGTGGGCGACTTGAGAGATGAAGTGTGAGGTTTGATCTTTGACTTGGGGTTTTATATGTTGGCATGCTTCCGGGGAGATTGCGCCCTTCTCCCCTGATTCTTCCCTTGGGGTGGCCTGCCAGCACTTAGGAGGGGCCACATGTGCAGTGTGTTTACTGAAGTTGTATGCAAGCTGACTTGAAACTGAACGGTTTTTCACTTACTGGTTGAGTATTCCTAGAGGAAGGTCATATACAGGTTAATTCCACCATTTTGCCTCTTAGTGTGCATGCTTGAGTTCACTCACCCAACTCCTGAGATCTTATCAGGAAGCTGCTGATCATCAGTTTCAGGTGTTTTCTATCTATTGGGAGACTGCCTTTCCCTGGCACTGGCTGCAACCAATTATTATTTTAGAAACAGTTTAACAACCACCTGATCATCACCTGATGGTCGCCTGACATTCCTGGTAAAGGGGGCTCTCTCCTGCCCTGCTCATGTCTGCCTAACTACCTATGGTAACAAAAGGTTTTTTTTTTTTTTTTTTTTTTTTTTTGAGACAAGGTCTTGCTCTGTCACCCAAGATGGAGTACAGTGGTGCAGTCATGGCTCACTGCAGCCTCAACTCCAGGGCTCAATCGATCCCACCTGAGTAGCCGGGACTACAGGTGTGTGCCAGCACGCCTGGCTAATTTCTGTATTTTTTTTTGTAGAGACAGGAGTTCGACTTGTCTAGGCTGGTCTTGAATTCCTGGGCTCAAGATATCTGTCGGTGTCTACCTCCCAAAGTGTTAGGATTACAGGTGTGAGCCACAGCACCCAGGCCCCCAAATTACCATTTTTACAGAGACAGTGTGATAGCTGTCAAACCATCACCTGACATTCCTAGTAGGTGGGGGAAGAGTTTTCTCCTGCCCCACTCATGCCTGACTAACTACCTGTAACTCAGCTTACTGTTATAATTTTTCTCACTGATATAATTTTTGCAAAGGCAGTTTCAATACTATCAAAAGAAATAGTAATCAACCATTTGGAAAGCATTTAGAACTAATTAAAGACTCTAAGTCAAATGAGGAAAAGCCAAACTACACTGTGGGACACACAGTAAAGCCCTGCATCAGTCAGCTGTTGCTGTGCAAAAACCTCCTCAAGACTCGGCAGGGTAAAGCAATGATCATTTATAACTGCTCTCTTGTCTGCAGGTCAGCTGCTTTTTGGCTGACATAGGCAGGGCTCAGCTGGGCTGGCTCTGCAGCGTGTGTCTCTCATTCTCCTCCTGTGGCAAACAATGGCAGATGGCAATGGCAAATGTGGAAAACCTTTAAGGCAGAAATCTCATAACTGTATCCCTGTCACTCCCACTCATCTCAGTCTTTCAGCCGAAGCAAGTTACATGGCCAAACCCCAAATCCAGGGGTGGGGAAATATATTCTTTTTTATCAGGAGCAAAGTCATATGGTGGTCAGTGCAGAACGGGCTGAATAACACAACCAATCATCAGCCCTGAGGAAATTTATCGCCCATCTGCTTCCTCAAGACTCCCCTCATCAGGGCACCTGCTCTCCTCCAAATCTTTCTCTTTCCCAAACTCTGTAGCAAACAGTCCACTCACACTAGCTACCCTGCTTCCTTTGGCACCCTCTTTCCACTAGATCACCTGTTCTCTCAGCATTCCTATTTTCATTTGCATCTCCACCCTTTGCCCCATTACCCCAGCAGCTCACAGAGGATCCTGACGGAACAGGAAAAACCCAGAAGTTGGGTGGGTAGGCAACTTGTGAAAGCTTACACATTCCTGATTCCTCTCACCACAGTCCATTACTAGCGAATTACATATTTGGGGCCTTGGGTGTTTGCAGAACCAAATCAGTTGTGGAGGAAATATGTAAATATCTCCATGGGTGTGTGATTGTACCATACCTCACCTTAACAAAGCTTAAATATCATTTCCAAACTTGGCTAGGTTTCCCTGTGTTATATGTCATTGAGAGCCAGTATAACCAAATATCTGTGGGAGTCCTAGCTGGCTGCCTGCTTTGTTTCTCCCACTAAACTGTAAGCTCCTCATGAACAGAGAGTATGTCTGTACAATTCACCAGCTGTGTCTCTATCTTTACCCCACAGCCAGTCCACAAATGAATGCTGTCAGCCTTGCCCCCCATCATATCCCAGCCATCCATGTTTGGCTACTTCATTGCTACCCCAACCTTGCATCTCATGCTTGGGTTATTTCACAGCCTTCTCGGCTGATACTCCCACTGCTGCTGTGCCTGGCTGCAGCCTATTCTCCACATGATGAAGAGGAAACTTTGAAAAATGGGTAAAATTGATAGCAAATTGTGTTTCTCCTGCACTTAGAATCCTCCTGTGGCTCCTCACTCTAATCTCTGGCTTCAGTAGTTGATGGCAAATATTTAAAAGTCAGCCTGCAGGAAGGACCCTTATTTACTGAGTTTTTCAATGTTAATGGTATAAATACTCATCATGGCCAATTTCAAGCTACCTTCTTTCTTTCCCTCCCTCCCTCCTCCCCTTCTCCCCTCCTTCCTTCCTTTCCTCCCTCGCTCCCTCATTCCTTCTGTCCTTCCCTTCCTTTCCTTCTTACTTCCTTCTTTCCCTTCTTCCTTCCCTCCTTCCCTCTTTCCCTCCTTTATTCCCTATTCTCTGCCTCCTACTCTAGAATTGACATTCCATGACAGGCAATCCATGTCTGTTTTAGTCATTGCTTAGAAGTGCCTGGCACATAATGGAGGCTTAGTACATATTTCTTGAATAAATAGTTGACTAAATGAATAGATGATCATTTCTTAATTCTGTACCAGGATTTAAGAATTATTCAAAGTAGATGTCATTGCTTTAAAATAACCGAGTACTGCTCAGCACTTTCAAGTTCACAAAGCATGCCTCATGCATCATCTCTATGATCCGTACCTGGGTGCCATTGTGAGAAGCTGGGAAAGGCTTTTCTCTTCCTCCACTTTATAAACGAGGAAACAAAGACTCAGAGAGGTGGAGGTTCCCCCTCAAGGCCACACAGCAATTCTGACTCTCAGTCTGGCACTCTTCTCAGTGGTCTCCAGTAACTGTTTAGCTCTTGAGGGGATCTCATCAGAGAAGCCTGGAGGCTTCAGGGAGAGCCGTCCCAAGGAAGAGGAGAGAAAGACATGGTGGCAAGGAAGGAGAACTGACAACCAGGGAAGGCCTTACCTAGGCCTCTACCAGCCTGAACCTCTGGCCTCAGGCCAGTAACATAGTGATTCAGGTTCCCACTCCTGATTCTGTCACTAGATTCCTACTACCCTCCCCGCAGACATGGAGCATTGAGCCCCCTTCCCCACAGATAGAGTACCCTAAATAGAGTAGGCTCCATACCTAGCACCCACCTTCTTGCAAGACTATAGCAATGAACAGCAGAGAGCGCAAGCTGGAGAGCCACAAGCTGAACTCAGTCCTCAGGGATGATTTCTTTAGCCCCTGTAGAGTTCAAAAAATTGGGCCAACATTTACAAGCAGGAGATCCCAAGTGGTTGGTTTCTTTAGGCAAACAGGAAAATCTTGCCACACCTCCTGGCCATTCTAGGCTGACAGCAGTTGTCCACCTGAGACCAGACAAGTGTTGTCCAGTTCAACGCAGCCCCAGTTTCCTATCTCCTCTCCAACCTTGAGGGCAGCCGTCGACTGCAGTTTATTTCCATCCTAGTGCTGGAAGTTTTACTGGTGTCGAAAAACATACCTCTTAAACTCAAGCTTGTACCAAAAGGAGAAAAAGAAAATATGTAGGGCCTCATGATTTTATTACGTCATGACTGACAGAACCCTGAGTTTAAGAGCCTTGGGCCATGTCTCCATTTCAAATATACCTTTCCTTCCTTCCTTCCTTCCTTCCTTCCTTCCTTCCTTCCTTCCTTCCTTTTCTTTTTCTTTTTCTTTTCTTTCTCTCTTTCTTCTTTCTCTTTTTCTCTTTCTTTTTCCCTCCTTCCTCCTTCCCTTTCTTTTTTCTTCCTTTCTTTCCTTGCTTGCTTCCTTCTTTTCCTTCCTCCATCCCTCTCTTTCCTTCTCTCTCTTCCTTCTTTTTCTTGCTTTTTTCTCTTTCTTTTTTCTTTTTATTCTTTCTTTCTTTATTTCTTGCTCTTTCTTTCCTTCTTTCTTCTCTTTCTCTCTCTCTTTCTTGACAGAGTCTCTCTGTTACCCAGGTATGGAGTATGATACATGCTCACACACCACACCCAGCTACTTATTTTTATTTTTGTTTTGTAGAAATGGGGTCTTGCCATCTTGCCCAGGCTGGTCTCAAACTTCTAGCCTCAAGTGATCCTCCTGCCTCAGCCTCCCAAAGTGTTGGGATTATAGGCATGAGCCACCTCGCCCAGCCAGGTACACCTTTTCTTAGTCCTGTCAACAGTCTCACAAAGAAGGCATCCAGAACCCTCCTTTAGGTGAGGATCCTTGAGTTCAGAGGCGTGGAGGGACTTGCCCAAGGTTAAATAACTAGAAGTAGACACAGAACATGAAGATCCAGCACAGGCATCCGCATAAATTGCATTCCCAGCCACACACCACCAGTGTGTTCACTATGACAGGGTGTGCGACCTGATGCAATAGCCCTTATGTAATCTGACACATCCCCATTAGGTGGCACCATAAACCAGCAAAGCTTTCCAGGACAATGCCTTTACGGAAATTGGTTTTCTTGCATTATTAGGGGTTTTAAGGCAGAATGGTTTTTCCCCTCTTTCTCTCTTAAAAAAAAAAAAAAAAGTATTTCAATATATGATGTAGCATGGCTTTTGTGCCAGGCATAAAATGAAATTTGCCTTAATTCATTGCCTAGGGAGAAAGTGTGTGTGTGTGTCACAACTGACATCTGTTAAATGTTAAATGAAGTAAGCAAGCAATAAGAAGGTTTGAAATACATTCTTTGTTCAAGAAGTCGTGCAGACACTGATCAGCTGCTCTGTACAATTGGGAGTAAAACAGGCACCTTTTTTTTCCCCCAGCAAGCGCCGCTGAAAGCCCCCAAGGAGGGCAAAAGCAGAGGATGGATGGACTTGCATGCCATGAGGTTAACACTTCTGTTTCAAGTTCAAACAAATTGGCTGGGCACAACAGGAATGACCGCACTGCCAGTACCATTGTACCTGCTTCCTCCCCAGGGCTGAACAGGAGCCCAGACTTGCCCCTCCTTTCCTGCTATTTCTTTTGCAAAGTGTAAGAAGGTGTGAGGTTTCATCCAGACTACCTGATCAGTTTTGACCATCAGCATGTTATTATGGTGGATCTATTCTTAAAACACATTTCTTCTTTTGTTTTCCTCACTAACAAGGAATTTTGAACCACTCACTCCAAAGTTAGCCCTTGCAATTTATTAGCCAAGCTTCATTATTAACATTATTAACAAGAGAATGAGAACAGATGTAATTCCAATATGCAGCTAGAATATCAGCTAATGATGTGCTCCTTATAAAGATACACTAGGATCATCAAATGAGAAATAGAAGCTTTGCCTGTGCAACCAATTATAATTCTGGGATCGTGTGTTTTGGGTATTGGAATTTTTTGATAAACATAAGGATAGGCAGAAAGCCCTTAGGTTTCAATCCTTTGTTTCATCCTTTCCCTCATCCCTAGAAATAGGTTAGGTGTCTATGACAGTAACAGTGAGTGCTTCCCAAAGAGCCACACACGTTTTCAAGCCTCCCCTGCGGTTGAGTTGAGCCATGTGGATGAGTTCTGGTAAATAGGAAAATATTTACTTACATTTTCTTTGAGTTCTATTTTAGTTTTATTTTTGTATTTAATCCATGTGGAATTTATTTTAGTACAATAGTTTTAAGCCAGTTGTTCCCAGACTATTTAATTAATCTTTCCTTTTCCTACCAATTGCAAATACCAATCAGTATATGATAAATTCTGATTTCTGGTTTAGTAATCAATTTTCTCATTCCTATGTTGGTATAAAATTCCCAAATTAGAGTAATTTTGGAATATATTTTACTATCTAGTAAGACCTATCCCCTTTAATTTTTTAAATGGGGTCTCACTATGGTGTCCAGGCTGGTCTTAAACTTCTGGGCTCAAGCAATCCTTCTGTCTCAGCTCAGCCTCCAGAGTAGCTAGAAATACAGACTCATAACCACCACACCTGGCTCCTTTTAAAAAAATTATTTTAGTTACTTTCACATATGTATTCTTTGAGTAGAATTTAAAAGTCAGTTTGTCAAGTTAAAAAATTAAAGACGGATTAAATTCACAGGTTGATTTGGAAACAATTGATATTTTGTTGGCCCGAGTCTTCTCATTCAGGTGCGTGATGTTTCCCTGCATTTGAAGTCTTCTTCCACGTCCTTAGGTCATTTTGTATTTCTTCTGTGTTTGACCCTGAGTATTCTATGATTTTGGTTGTTTTTGTAAATGGGATATTTTTCTCATTTCTCATCATTTTTTTCTGATTTATTATGGCTGAATATTATTCCACTGTATTTGTATATCATAATTTATTTATCCATTCATCCATCAATGGACATGTGGTTTGCTTCCACACCTTCCATCATGCTGCCATGAACATGTGTATACATGTACTTGTGTCCCTGTTTTCAATTGTTTTCAGTACAGACACCTAGGAGTGGAATTGCAGGGTCCTGTGGTGATGCTATGTTGAGTCATTTGAGGAGCCACCAACTGTTTCCCACAGTGGCTGAACTGTGTTACATTCCCACCAGCAATATACAAATTCCACTTTCTCCACATCCTCACCAATACTTGCTATTTTCTGCTTTCTTTTTTAAAAAAATTATTGCCATCCTAATGGGTGTACAGTGGTGCCTCATTTTTATTTGCATTTCCCTAATGATGAATGACGCTGAGCATGTTTTCATGTGTTTGTGGGCCATGGTCTGTCTTCTTTGGAGAAATACCTACTCAAGTCCTTTCTCCATTGTTTAAGGGATGGTTTGTCTTTTTGTTGTTAGTTTCCTAACTTTTTGACAGGAGAAAGGTTAACTGAAAGTTGCTGTGTTACATAGGATGCTTTCAAAAGCAAAAACTAGAAGATGCAATACAAAATGACTTAAATGATAAAAAAAAAATTTAAATGTTTGAGTGATCAGGTATGGTTCTAGCATTCTCCACATATCAATTCATTTAATTCTAAAAAGAATACTACAGGGTAGGTATACAAATCAGAAATATGAGGCACAGAGACATCCAAAGTCACACAGCTGGTAAGTGGTAAAGTTGGAATTTGAACCTAGGAAGTCTTGTTCCATAGTCTCATCTCTGAGTGACTAGGTACTAAGTCTGTAGGGAGGCAGTACTGGCATTGACTGGTTTAGCATCTCAACCTAATATAGAAGTCTAGATTTGTCAATGTTCCTATTCTGCTACCCTAAGCATGTTGCCTTTGCCTCAGGCTCCTTCCCTCATGGTTGCAAAATGGCTGCAACAACTGCAAGCATCACATTATCTCCCAGCAACATCCAAATGAGAGAAACAGAAAGGCTCTGTGGTTTCTTCTTTTTTGAGAGTAAGGAAAACTCTTCTAGAAGTACCTCCAGCAGACTTCTCATTGACAACTGTGGCACATGTCCCATCCTAAACCGATCACTAACAAGGGAAAGAGAACTGTGATTTTGGACACAGACTGATTAAGGTTTACACCTTGAAACTTCAATGGGGTCCAGATTCCAAGAACTATCTGCTGCTCAGTTCCTGAACAGAAATCATTTTCTGTTAACAAAGAAAAAGGTGATAATCACTGTTGAGTTGGTGGCCAACAGCTGCTGCCACAATTGTCATTTACTTCTGTTAGCCTCAAGGTCAGTGACATTTTCTCTGTGGGCTGGTGATTTCTCACTCTTGATTTCTCCCAGGCCATGTATCTGAGTCCTTCTAGGCCACAGATGCAAAACGTACATGAAAATCTGAATTCCCACCACACATTTGTTTGCAAAACTCTGTTTGCCATTTCTCTCTACTTCTTACACCTACCTTCACAGATCGTAGGGGCATGCATCTCTTTAGGGTGACCTTTGCATATTTATGCTAATTGCAGATTTAAACTGTAAGCCCTAACACTCATAATCTCCTAGCTTCCCTCTAAAAAATCCCCCTAAGTGATACTTAATTTCACATGCTTGCCCAATCTTAAATCCAAAAGCAAAAGCCGATTTACCTCTGTACTGAAATTAAAGCTGTACAAAGTTTTTGGCTTTGGGGGCACACGTCACTGTCCTCAGTGGCCCTTCATAGCACAGATTTAAGTTAGGAGTCTCCCTGATATTTTAAAATGTCATCAAACTATCCTGTCTATAAAGAAATGAAGAAACTTTCTTCCAAATTTATGCAAGTCACGGGAGACCTTTCTAAATGGACAAAGTGAAATAATCTTGGAACAAAGCATTTTACTCCATGTTCATACAATGAATACACTGCCCTAAGCATCTGTGATTTTTTTCTGAACACTGCCCCTAATCCAATTTTAATGTATTTCTGGACATGAAAACAAAAACAAACACACTTAACCTTCAAAAGGGAAGATGAATGACACTGACTTCAGGTTTTTGACAAATATCTGTAAATATCTGAACAACCCAATCTACATGATGATCTTTCTGCTTTTGCTGGCTGAGTCAAGTTCTCCCTTCCCGTTTACTCTGGAGCTTATGTGAGATGGCTATGATCTAACCAGAGCAAGCTCAAGTCATAAGGCTTTGTGGTAATGAGTCAAAGAAAGGTAATAAGTTTCCCATAATAGAAAGGATTCAAGCAGAGGGTAGATGACCTTTTGTCCAGGATTGTGCATAGTAGAGGCTGAACTTAAAAGAACTTACTGAAGGGCTCTTACTGAAGGTCTCTTCCAAAAGATCCTAAGATAAGTCAGGAAAACAATCCTTATATTCATGTGGTGTTTTACGAATCAGAAAACCCTTTAGACACAGGCTTTGTCTCATTTAAGCATGAAAACAACCCTAGAGGTAGGTGAGTGGATTATTCTTGTTTTACAGATGATGAAATTGAGGTTGGGGTAGAGGTTAAGCGATTTATCTAGGGTCACACATTTAGGAAGTGGGAGGTCCTAGGACCTCTGGGTCAGAGATACCTCCGTTCTCAGGACAGGGCAGACAGGAGGCAGGCCCATCTCTGCGTGGCTGAAGCATTGTCAGGCAGGCGGTTACACTGCTGGGCACAGAGAAGTGGCTGCTCCAGCCTTTCTCTTTCTCTTACGCCCTAAGGCTGGCCCTTGGCAAAGTTGTCTGTTGTCAGGGACCCCTATGTGTTCTTTCTCAGCTGCTGCAGGTCGGAGCTGACCAGCCTCCCCAAAAGCGAAGTGTGTGAAGCCTGTGGTTTACTCTTGCTTGGTGTTTCAACCCATGCCCCGACTACCACTCTTTAAAAGGACCACGGCAGAAACACCCCAAAGCAGGGGGCTGCCACGTGGGCTTTCTCTCAGCCCACAGTGTCAGCAAGGGAGAAGGGGAGCACTTCTGCTCAGTGGGGTCGCTCCAGTCATGCCATACAGGCTACTCCACCTAGTCTGAATTGTGTGAGAACACAAAAGAAAACGCGGCTGCTTGGTGGGGAAAGAATGTTGGTGGAGGGGACAGGATGTTCCATTTCAATTCCCTCACAGCCCCCAGGCTCTGACATAGATGGGAGGACAGAGTCCCTTGTGTGAGGGCCTGGGAACTGAGCTTTCTTCCACGTAGTTCTTCCAATCAGATGCTGTCCTTTTCTGGTAATTCAATGGGAAATGAATCCACCCAGGGGTCTGGGCTGGCCTCCGAAAGGAAGGTAAATATAACAAAGAAAAAATCATTGCCAATTGCAGAGACCATGTGTTCACAGGAATAAACAGGAATACAGCTGAGCGGGAAAATGGGCGTATCACCACACATTACATCTGATCAGGCGAGAGCTGGGCCAGAAATGAGTTTTGTATCTTTTTTCATTTGGGTCAGCCAGAAGGGGTATATGAAAGGGAATAAATTATACACAGATAGCTTCAAAAATAATATCTCTAAGCTTTTATAAAGCCATTCAGTGTTGCTACTCCTAATGCAACAGGAGGTCATTACATTTTCATTGAATCTGGAAGATTTTTCTCTCTGCTTGACTGTATTTGACCACACAGGATGAGCCTTGGGCCTGCTGGCAGTATGTTTCCTAACTCTGAGGGCCTGAGTAAACTGATGATTGGAGCGAGGTCAGGGGCTTGCCCAGGGTTGCACAGCTTGGAAATGTGAGGTCAGGACTCTCCCCGTCAGGTGTGTCCCACACACCTGGACAAGACCCAGGCATAAGAGGAGCTAGGCACCCACTGCACAGCAAGGTGATGTGTGGGTCCTGATTTCCCCATTATTTTCACCCCAAGGGCTTTCTCCCATTGGAACTATGCTGGGAGGCATCTACTCTCTAAAAGGAGGGATGCTGAGGCATAGAAAGAGAAACTCATGTTTTCTGTTCCCAGACCAAAGCTTTTGAGATGCAGGAGCTCAAAACCCTGAGCATTAAAGGAGTTCAGGTACTAAGTCAATTGCCAGAAGCAATTGACTCAGAAGAGTAAATGAAGTTGCAAGAGCTGGTTCTTCTCCCTCCAGAGAGTGCGAGAGAAGAGAGACGTAGGGACCACGAGAGTTTGGCTGTTGGTAAATGTCACTGAGAAAGGGGACTGTGCCTCATTCCTGCCACAGATCTTTCACAGTAGCACCCCAGGGGGATGTGGAAATCACTGAGAGGATTCACTCCAGCCTCAGGGAGCCATTGCTGATGGGGCTAGGGCAGAGGAGGTCTTCGTGGACCAATGATGGAGAGCATAGGACAGCGAGGACATCTCAGAGGCACTACAGAGTGGGTGGCGATGGAAACCAAGTGCCCCTGGGATCATGTCTGTCACAAACCCTGGGAGTGGTGGAGATAAATTGTCATCTGGGCCATATGTAGTTGCTGTTTTTATAGTTTAGAAATGATCAAATAGCAGCAATTTCATATTGTTCTGTGTAACAGCATGGGAAAGCCTAAACGGCCTGAGATTTCATTTCTACCATCCAGTAGACTAAGTGTTTGAAGCAGAACCAAATTCAGTCCTAATCAAAGACAATTCGTCTTCTCACCCATTGGCATGGAGGCTGCGTGTGGCACTCACCACACTGAATTGCCTTGACACTACCTCGCCACCAAGCAGTTCCTGAGATGCCTGATGGTTCAGATCTCCTTCCCCAGGAGGAGCCTGGGGTGTCTCCATAATATTCTACTCTAATTTGAATGGATTCTCCACACACCCTGCTATTTAAGACTTACACATAGTTTCCAGTATTCGGATGGAACAGGCTTGGGAGCTGGGGAAACTTGTTCTTTCCTCACAATTCAATCCAGTTTTCAGTCTTGTCTGTCATATGCCAGTGAGTACAGGATGAGAGGAAGGTAGGTAATTTCAGAATACATGCAGGAGCCTACAAATCATTGCCTTTACTTTTTAAATGGGTTGGGTTTTGCTTCAGGCTTCTCACTGGAGTAAGGCAAACTGGATGGGAGAGCTTGGTTCCTCCTGGCTGAGGAATGGTAGCCGGGAAATTGCTGGTCAAATCATCAGCCCTCGGTCCTCCTGACATGACACAGGAACCTGGGAAGGACGGAGGAAGTGGCTGCCAGGGAGGTCAGAAGGTATCACTCCTCCAGCAGAGCCATATCTAGGCATAGCATGGTAACTTGTACCACCATGCTTCTCAAGCTGTGTGCTGAGGCTCTCTGAGGAGCCTCAGTGAACACATAGGAATGCTGCAAGATAGTTTAGATTTTTGAAAGAAACTCCTTAACATCTGTCAGATATTGAGCAAAACCACTAGTTTTGATGGTTTTGCCTAGTATCTGGAGTTTCAGATGGTTGCTATGATAAAACAAACAAAAAACCACATTGTGAAAAATTCAGTGTGAAATAGAAAATGACAATGGCAGTATTCAATCTGAGCCCAAGGTTTGAGTAACTGTTCAGTGCCCAACAGGCATACACCTCCCATTATTAAGAAATTGTGATCATTTAAAAATAAAGTAAATGTTCCTGAAGTGGCGACTATGTTTTCAGGACATAATTAATTGTTAAATTATTTGGACCTGATTAATTCATAAACAAATTTTCTGGGTATTTCTTTTGACCTATAGGTGCCATGAAAAAATTACTGAGCTACTAGGGGAGCTGTGAACTGAAAAAACTTGGGAATCTCTGCTTTAGAAGATGGTAGAGCAGCAAAAACAAGCTAAAACAAACCTGGGTCCGTGTATTGACCTCCCTGTACTTCCCAAGACCTCTGGACTATTGGGTCTGTACTACTGGGTGAAAGAAACAAAATTCTAATTTGTTTGAGCCCCAGTACTTAGGGTCTCTTTGTTACGGCAGGTTAGCCTCTTCCCTAATGATACAGCAGTGCTCAGTAAGCGCTTGTTGGTGAATAGGCTTGGCATTGATTTCTTTCATTGTTATAGATTTTTTATTTGCTTCTGGAACAGTAATAAGAGGTGAGTTTTGAAAGAAATAAAAACATAGCAACAAGGGCCCATGGTAAGTATAAGAAAAGAACACTGTAGGTACTTACTGGGGCTTACTTGGGGTAAGTTACTAGTGTTGGTGTCGGGATCCTGGTCTATAAAATGGAAATAATGTTTCCATCCTGTATACCTTATAGTGCTAGAAACTGGATAATAAACACGAAAATATTTTGAAAAATGTTGTGCAGACGTAAGTAGTCTTTCCTGTTGAAACATTGATGAAGATGCTAATGACACAAGGGACCATCTTAAAAGGTGCTTATTGGTAGGAAAGAAAGCCTGAATTAGTGCAAGGTCTGAATAATTGGTTTCTTCTTCCTTTTTTTTTTTTAAAGTCAAACTTAATTGTTCACAAACAATTTAGAAATACATTTTAAGGGCTACCACTTAGAGGCTAAATTTTGACAAAGAAAGAAAGGCCAGGCAAAGTGGCTCATGCCTGTAATCCCAGTACTTTGCGAGGCTGTGGTGGCAAGATAACTTGAGGCTAGAAGTTTGAGATCAGCCAGGGCAACATAGGGAGCCCCTGTCTGCAAAAATTAAAAATTAAAAAAAATTGCCAGGCATGGTGGCATGCACCTGTGGTCCCGACTATTGGGAAGGCTGAGACCAGAGGATTGCTGGAACCCAAGATTTGGAGGCTGCAGTGAGCCATGATTGTGCCACTGCACTGCAGCCTGGATGACAGAGCCAGACCCTGTCTATAAGAGAGAGAGAGAGAGAGAGAGCACCAAAATTTCAGCCTCAGTAGCTCACCTCCTTGGGTGGTTTGACTATCATTAAATTCATCAGGGTCCCCAAACATTTAATTAAGTAGTTAAACAGTCTTCTGTTTTATTGATACCTTTTGTTAAAAACTTTCTTTTTCTTTGTCAACATTACTGTTAAACTCCATTCCTTCCCCTGTGTGAGCTCTTGTAATATCAGATTGGTAGGATCTGAATTCATAACAGTTTTGGATAAATCTATCAAATTTAATAAGGAACCTAGGAAAGAACAACTTGAGAGGTGGCCATAGAGAGGAGAGGAGCCTTGTACCACATTGATCGTTCACAGGCTGCCTGGCCTCCACTTCGGTCTGTGACTGCCTCCTCTTGAGGGATTTTCCATTATGTGGGGCTTTAGGAGGTGGGAACACAGCCAGGGAAAAGGACTCTACCATTTGCGCCCAACTTTCCCTGAAGACTCCGAATCCTGTACACATGGGGCAAGCAGTGGCCATGGTACATCTCAGACTGAGAAGCTCGGATCGAGTAGTTACTGTGACATGGCCCTTTTCAGGACCTCCCTGGTTCTGGGACTGCCCCTCTAGCCTAAAATCAAGTTAGTAAGCCCCAGATATCCTCCAATTAGTCTTCTTTTCATTCAGGAGAACCAGAATCGGTTTTTACTTGTAAATAGATAGCGTGGCTAATAAGATGCCCTTTTCCAAACAGTTTTTCACCTACAAACAATTTTTTGGTGCTAATCTATAATGTTGCCGAGTAAAGTGTTTAACAAGAAGGAAATCAGAGTGATTTTAGCAACAAGAGCATTCATGCCTGTCTTGATCTGGAATTCCTGAGATTTAAGATGGATCTGGAAAAAATCTGTGTTCTCTTAAAGTGTAGCCATGTTTTCATAATTGATGTGTTGTGCCTTTTTCATATACTTTATCTGTGTGCAGCTGTAAAAATTATAAAGAAAAGTTTCTGTCCCCGAAGTATAATTCCTGTACGGAAAGTGGTTTGTTTTTTTTTTGTTTGTTTTGTTTTGTTTTGTTTTTAAGTCACAAGCATGTTTCTGAGAATGTTTATCTCACTTTACTATAACATAATACAATTCAACCTCATGGGCATTCTTTATTCTGACACTTATAACTCTGAGTAAGAACACCATCCATCTTGGGAGAAAATGCACAAGGAGAATGTTTCTTTAATAAATATGCTTAATGTTCAACTAAAGTGTGTCTGTGGCGGAGAAGAGGCAGAATGGATTTTTCTTGAAATTTGTGGAAGGCTAAGTTATTCAACACAGGCTGTCTACTTTGAATAAACTTTATCAACTAAAAACATTAAGAATTTGGGTCTTTGGATGCTGACATTCTTGACCTTGGATACAAACCCAAAGGAAGTGATTGCAACACCAATGGCTATATTTTGGCTGTAATATTCAGTCTGAAGGAGAGATTAATTATGAATGCAACTTTGCCTTTTTGTGTGTAAAATTATTTAGCTTACCATCTTAATGTTTGATTGAACTCTATCTGTGCTAACCATCTAGTTTAATCAATTCTCTCAAACAATTTTCTTCTCTCTGCCACCATCTTGGTCCAGGCTGCCTCATCTCCTGCTCATAGTAACGTGACAGGTTTTTATCTGATTCTGTTACACTCTTCTCACTCCCACTCATCTTCTCCAATCCATTTGCAATAGCTACAGAGATCTGTTGAAACACAAATCTGGTCACTTTATCCTCTGCCAAAGATTAATGTCTTCCCATTGTTCTTAGGATGAAAACCAAAATCATTAATATGCTAAGGCCAGTGTTATCACTTTATTTTTAACATTTAAAAAAAACCCTGAAAGGTCTATCATATAATTGATATCTACCATATCATATAGTCAATTATTTCAAACTAACCAGAGATGGATTTTGAAACTTGTAACTTGCCATAGCTTCATCTTTCAATAACTCTATCAGTAAATAATTGGTAAAATTTCATGCTTTTGATGGGGAAAAACTAACATTGCAAAGAAACAGAAACATCTGGTTTGATGGAAAGAAGATGTCAAAACTAAGCAAAAATATGTAAGTTGGCAAAAATTCGAGCCAAGGAACCATGGAGAAAACAGCCAAGCCCATCCATCGGGAAGCGCCTGGTTAGTGCCCATATCCAGCCTGGAATATACAATCCCAAAAGTTGAAAAATGTGCGGGCAAAATGTAACTTTGACCAATAGTCACTTTTTTGTTGTTGTTTAAAGAAAAGAGTATGTACTTGTCAGTGGGAATAAAAACAAAATGATATGCTTTTGGAATACAATTGCTCCAGTTGCAATACCTTCCTCAGTGGGCAATTGGCCATGCACCATAAAGAACGCGGTGCCAGAGGGAGATCTTTAATACCACATCTTTAGTATAATAGCCCTATTAACCTTCACTTCAGATGGATTGGCCATGGGGTTCACTTCCTTCAGAGCCCCAGCCTACAGAAAAGGACTTATGCAAAACTAGGCTCATTTTTTATTACCCTAGAGGGAAGGGAAGTGTCAAATGTATAAAGATCCACTGCTTTCTCTAAGTTGAGGTTCAGAACTGTAAAATGGTGTGGTTGGACTTGCAAGATCTTTGATCCATGCTAGGATGCATTCTTTGCAGAGGTAATGACAGTATCTTCATTCTCTGGAGGAAAAATTCAGATAGAACTGAATCAAAAATTAAGATGGTAAGCTAAAATTATTTAGCTAAAATTATTTGAAATTATTACATATTAGGCACTTCCCATAAGCCAACAGTTGTTCCCATTTTACAGATGAAAAGATGCAGTATGAGAGAGAAGAGACATCTCTGTCCGCTCCATGCTCAGCATCCTTCCCCCTTTTTCTGGTGCCAGCATCCTGGCTTTCTTTGAGGGACGTGCTTTCTTCCCCCGTGTTGGTGAACAGATGCCAGGAAGCCACCACTCATGGTATCCTGCTCTCTCCTGGCTAGTCATACCCTCTTCCCAAAGAACCCAATCTTGATTGAGTAACAGGCAGATAGAAAATGTTTGAAAAGTATTCATCTCTCCCTCAAAGTATCTTCTACCACAATCTCCCCTCTTCACTTTCTGAGTTCTGGTTCTTCAGTTTATCTTCCTTTCTGACTTAGGTTGCCTGGAGTGGATTTCTGTTGCTTGCAGTTAGATAACTGTAGCTGAAACGAGAGGGTTAGTAGCTTTCCTGCCCACACACATTCTCACTGCTACTTCCCTCACCCTTTCTGCCTCATCTCCCTGCCGCCTGTGGTTGTGATTGCTGAGCACTGGGTGCTTGACGCACGTGGGTCCTGACACTCCTTCCCACACTAGGGTAGTGGAGGAGGTGGTCATGCTGTGCTCTCTGGGCACAAGGCTTTGGGTTGCTGTTTCTCAGTTCTTAGTCCAGTTCTCAGCTGGACTGCACGCAAGCTGAGCTTCCATCTCAACGTGGTTTGAAGATGGCCAAATGCTCTGGTGGCCTCCAAGTATTCATTCCCTGACTTGTTTTTGTTGTCTGAAGCTCCACCATGAAGGTCACTAGCTATGGGACTATTTCTAGGAAGGTCTTGTTGAATGGCATTAAGCTAGGAGTTGGTTAACCCTAGCATGATAGTAGGGTGTATTTCATGTCTATTGATTATCTAATCTTACATAATTCTTTTTAATAAGTATTTTATTCATCACAGTGACTATATATATATATACACACACACACATATATATACACATATATATTTGAAATATAGTGGTAGAACCCTGTGGGAGACACAGAAGAGATTGGTCCATGGACAATAAGCTTATCAACGGATTTGAAGATCATCTCTGTCTCCCCCAAAGAGCCTCCTGGTCTATGGGTGGGGATCCACTGCATTAATCTGTACAGTATTCATTACCAGATAAGAAGGATTCATTTGACAGACAGTCGAGGCTGGAGAATCACACCCAGACAGTTGCATTGTGCTGGAGCCTCCTCTGCTCAAAGCTCAAAGCAGACCCCCAGAAGACAGCCCCACAGGGACCTGGATATGGATTCTGCAGGTACCTTTCAGAGGGCGTTTAACTTACAGGAGGGCTTTGAAGACTAATTTTGCTGCCTCGTGGTTTGGGTTTGTTTGTGCCAACATTTTTTGAGAATCAGCAGTGGAAATATAAGAAATGCGGTCCTGATTTTAGGAACAACAGTTTTCTTGCTAAAACTGCCTGGTGCTTGAAAACTGAGGCCCATGGCTAGAGTGTGGCAACCATGCAGGGCATGTTTTGTTTTCCAGCTGAGCCTAGGGTGCAGCTGATCGTAGGAGGGACTTGTGTGGACAGAGCTGAGGGTGGCCTGGGGAGCACAGTCTGCAAGGAGAAAAGACACATTTGTTTAATCTTGTTTGGGGACAGGGGCTGGAGGGGAGAAGCTCCAAAATGGAAGAAAGGAAGATACGGAAAAAGAAATAACCAGGGGGTCTGATTCCAGCCCAGCCCAGGGACTAATAATAAAAACTCCCACTTATTGTTCATTTGGTCAGGGCCAGGCGCTGTGCATCCTCTTGCTCGGTCCTCCCAACAACTCTGTCGCAGGTACTTTTACTATCCTTTCCATTTTAGAGAAGAAGAAACAGGCTTGGATGGTAATTTTCCCAGAGTCATGAAACCAGATCTGTTGTTCTTTGAAAGCTGACTTAAAGTCCCTCCGGGGCTAACCTTTAGTGGCATGTTTCCGTATCCGTGGGCACGTGACAGAGCTCCAGTGAGTGAAACCTGAAGGGGACACTTTTTTTGGCACCTCAACATTATCAGCTTTGGGAGTTGAGTGAATCAACCAACCTCAAGGGTGGGGCATTACTGTCCTTGAGGAACTAAAGTGCACACCAGCTGTGGAAACTTGAGACTCTGTCTCTTCGTCTGTAAAATGGGATGACAATGCCTCCTGTATCAGAACTGACAGAAAACACAGAGTAACAGTAGCCTAACGGAAGTATATTTCTTTCTCACATAAGCAATCTCTGGAAATTACAGTCCAGAGTTTGTATGGCGGCTCCGTGGTCATCAAGTACCCAGGATTTCTGTATTTTTGTTCTGTTATTGTCACCAAATTTCTTCCATCTCATAGTCCTAAATAGCTGCTCTAGCTCCAGCCACTGCTTCTGCTTTCATTCATCCAGAAGGTGGAAGGGGCAAAGTATGGCACAAGCCCCTTTAAGGTCACTCCCTTCCTGGAAGTTGTACACGACCCTTCAGTTGACATCCCATTGGTCAAATTCAGTCACATGCCAAACCCAACCTTCAAGGAAGCTGCAAGAAATCTTTTTTCTGGGAGACCACAAGTTTAGCTAAAAGCCAGGAGTTCCATTCCTAAAAAAGAAGGGAAGAAGGGCTACTGAGGCTGCTGGGAAGCTGGAATGAGTTAAACATATGTAAGTTATCCAGCAGGGGGCTTTCCTAGCACTTCGTGTACACTAGATAAACACTAGTCGTAAATCTTTCCTTCCTTCCTCTACAAGCTTTCTGCCAAAACTTTCCAATTTGGTTATATCTACTTTTACATTTGGACAACAGGCTGATCAGGCACTTATCTTTTGGTGTTCTTATTATTTTCTAACATTTTGTAATAGAAAAATTTTAATATACCATTAATTTTTTTAAAGCTCCTTGCTGTCTCCAAAGATTTCTTAGTAAGGGAATGGTCTTTATTTCTAAAGTTGCAATCCTTGGCTCTCCCCTTTCCCATAATATAATTAATGCTCATCACAGAGGGCAAGTAAAAATGACATCAGTATCATAATAAAGTGTGATAACTGAGAAAGCAAAACACCATACTCATCTTTTCTTGGCCTTGGGATCACTATTGAAGCTCACAGCACTTCTCAAAAGGCAAAATAGGGTCTGCCACACACAGGCTATTAGATTTTGGGCAAGTCAGTGTCCTGCTGTAAACCTTTGTTTACTCATCTGGAAAATGGGGGTGTGAGGATTAAATGGAATGATTCATGGAAGGAAAACTCTCAGCAGACAGCCTGGCACATTATAAGCCCTCCACAAAGGGTAGAACTTATTGATTTGTTTATTTTTCTATCCAAAAGGATATTAGGCTTAGTGGGAGATTTTTATCAAGGCTTCAAGCTCATGACATTTTGCTTTTGTTATAATAAAACATAAGCTCTTAAAAGGCTTTATTCATTATATCCCCAAACTGGAAACAGTCCAGTCCATCAACAAAAGAATAAAGAAACTCTGGCCTATTCATGCAAAAGAATACTGCTCAGCGATCAAAAGGAATGAACATGGGTGAATCTCAGGACCATTATGCCGAGTGAAAGAAGCCAGATGCAAAAGAGCACATACTGTATGAATCCACATACTTAAAGTTCTATAACAGGCAAAACTAATCTATGACAGACTTTTAAGAACCAGGATCGTGGTTGTGTCTGGAGGGTGGAGGGAGTGGATTACTGAGAAGGAATCTGAAGGAACTGTCTGGGGTGATAGTAATGTTCTGTACCTTGACACAGTTTGAGATGCATTTGTCAGAACCCATCTAATGGCACACTTAAGATTTGTACACTTTATCCTATGTAAATTTTACCTCAAAAGGCAAAAAGAGGCAAAGGACTTAGAGTAGACATTTCTCCAGAGAAGACACACAAGTGGTCAAAAGGCACATAAGAAGGTGCTTAACATCACTAATCATTAGCGAAATGCACATCAACACCACAGATACCACCGGCTATAGTTTGGCTTGCTTGACCCTTCAAAATCTCATGTTGAAATCTGACCCCTCCAAATGTTGTGTTGAAATTTAACCCTCAGTGTGTGGTAGGGCTTAATGAGAGGTGTTTGGGTCAGGGAGGCAGATTCCTCATAAATAGATTAATTCCCTGGGCATGGGGATGAGTGAGTTCTCACTCTATTAGTTCCCATGAGAGCTGTTGTTCAAAAGAGGCTGACACCTCCCCCCATCCCTCTTTCCTACTTTCTGGCCATGTGATCTCTGTACACATGAGCTCTCTTCACCTTCTGCCACAAATGGAAGCAGCCTGAAGCTCTCACCAGAAGCAGATGCTGGTACCATATTTCTTGTGCTGCCTTCATAACCATGAACCAATAATCCCCTTTTCTTTATAAATTACCCAGTCTGTGGAGACTAAAGCAACTCCATCTTGGATGCTAATTTGCCATGTTGACTTCTTATTAACCCCAGTTCTGGGAATACCTCTAAGATATCTATTTTCACATATTTACCATAAACCCTGTCCTTAGGCAAATTCCTTATGGTATATAAGCCGTGGGTCTGGGGAATAACAGTGTGGAGATCCACCATCTTGTCTTATGGCTGCCCAAGACATGGCTTCTGTTCATAAATCTCTGTTAAATATTTTTTTCTAAGAAATTGGATTTGTCAGCTTCTTTCTGTGGTCTTTCATCTTCCTTGGCCTTTGGGGGTAGGTTTGGATAGACCTGCTTACCATGGAACAGACCCTCAGATATTCCTTTCTAGTAACACAAAAATGCACTAAGACAGCACCTCACATCCGTTAGGATGGCTAGTATGAAAAAAAAAATATGTTGGGAAGTTGTGTAAAAATTTAAACTTGTGCATTATTGGTAGTAATGTAAAATGGTGCATTCACTGTGGAAAACAGTGTGGAAGTTCCTCAAAAAACTAGAAATAGAATTATCATATCATCCAGCAATTCCACTTCTGAGTATATACCCCAAAAATTAAAAACAGAGACTTCAACAGATACTTGTACACCCCTGTTCGTAGAAGCATTATTCACAGTAGCCAACAGGTGGAAGCAGCTCTGTGTCCAATGACAGATGAATGGATAAGCAAAGTGTAATATATGCATACAATAGAATATTATTTAGCCTTTAAAAAGGAAGGGAACTCTGACACATGCTACAACATGAATGAACCTGGAGCGCATACAAAGTGAAATAAGCCAGTCACAAAAGGACAAACACTGTATTATTCTATTTATATGAAGTATGTAGAGTAGTCAAATTGTGAGAGACGAAAAGTAAAATGGTGGTTTCCAGAGGCTAGGAAGAGAGGGGAATGAGGGAGTTATTGTTTAATGAATATGGGGCTTCAGTTTTGCAAGATGAAAGAGTTACAGAGATGGATGGTGGTGATGGTTGCACAGCAATGCAATGTTTTTAATGCTACTGAACTGTACACTTGAAAATGGTTAGGACAGTAAGTTTGATATTATGTCTGTTTGGGCATAATTATTTTTTTTAATTTTAAAAAGGAAAAAACAGAAATGCCAGCAAATATTGGACTCTAGTTAATGATGTGCATGCTAAAATGAGTAGAGGTAAAGCATATTTGTGTCCACAACTTTGCAATGCATCAAAAAAATACAATGGATGGATAGGTAGATGGTTGAACTGATGGCTAGATACGTGACAAAGCCTGCACAATAAGCCGTAAAATTTAGAATTTGGGTGGAGAATGTATGTGTGATCACTCCGTGATTTTAATTTTTCACTGGGTTTGAAATTTTTCATAATAAAATGTTGGAAAACAAATAAGCACTTAAGTAGCACAAATATCTTGTGAACCTGTGCAATGCTTTCACTCACCCACTCACTCAATCATTCAATGAACTTTTATTGCATTCCTGCCATATGCCACTGTGCTGAGCTCTGGCAATGCAAAAATATAGAAAACAGCATCTCTGTCCCTTCTAATGAGGACAAAACAGATGTCTGAAGGAAACACTCCTAGACACAGGGAATGCAGAAATATTGTTTGCCCTAAAACTTTACTCCAACCCTTTGTGCCCATACCTGAGACTGCCTAATCAATGGCCCCGAAGCATGCTGGGCTGGCCCCCATAGCCTCTATCCCTTCTCTGTCTCCCCTGGCCTAGCCCATCCTTCAAAGCTCTGTTCTATGTCTACCACCGCCAAATAGCCTTCTGAGCCTGTTCCTGGCCAACAAGCTCTGGCTTTCTCTTCAAGGTCTCCTCATGGATTTTTACTAAGTTGAGAGGGGCCAGGCTAGGGCTGAGGGTGGGAGTCCAAGACTTTGGACAAATATGAGTAAAAGCATCTGGCTCTGTTAGGTATTAGAGTCTGTCTGCAGAGGGTAGCAGTTTCAGGAAAGCAGAAACCCAAAGTAACCATAGTCTACAGGGATTTGCATTATATGCATTCTAAATAGCAGTATAAAAATGTAAAGTCTTAATTTATGTACAAGACATAATAGTTCTACCTATTACATTGAAAAACCTGTCTAGAATCAGGTAGTGTTTCTGAGCTGCAGACTGAGTTGAAAGGTGGGTTTATGCTGCTGGCGCCCAGAGGAGCCACTCCAACCACAGAACAGAGTTACCATCACATTTTGGAAGGATCTCTCTGGGATTATGTAAATCTTGACTTATTCCAAGTCTTCAGGGATGCATGGCTCCTGTAACAGGCAGCCTCTGCATAGCCTGGATGCAGAGCACTGAAGAGTATGGCTGAGGTAAATGTATGCCAAGAGATCCTGGGGTTGGCAGAAAGAGGACACGTGAAAGGATACCGGGGATGACAGCACAGGCACTCTTGTCCCCAAGACAATTAGCTGGTTACAGTGATGCATGCCTGTAGTCCCAGACAGTCGGGAGACTGAGGTGGGAGGATGCTTCAGGCTAGGAGTTCAGAGGCTGCAGTGAGCTATGATTACTGCATTTCAGCCTGGTGACAGAGCAAGACCTGTCTCTAAAAAATGAAACATAAAAAAATGGAAACAGAATCAAACAGAAGAGGGCAGACCACAATGCAACTGTCAGGATACATTACACAAAGTAGGAGTTGGTTTTGTGTCCTGAGTGCTTTGTGTCAGTTTTTTACACATAGATGTGTTTGTGTCAGGTCATGGGGTGAAACATGTTTCTGACTGTGGGTCGTGTTCAGAAATGTTTGGAAAGCTCTGATCTAGTCGGATCATCTAGTTCAGCATTTCTTCAGGATGCATTTTTTCAGCTAAGGTGTGCCTTTTAAAAGGGATTTCCTCATCAAATTGCAGGATAACCCTGAGTGAGTGACTGATTCTCATAGAAGGAAATCTCCTTAGTACATCGCAGTCTGCCTGGAGACACACAAGGAATTTAGAGTAGCAAAGTCTCTGTCTGCATTATCAAATCTAGCGAACAAATAATTTTTCAAACACATTTGAGAACTAAATGCCACCCTTTTATTTTTAACCACCCGGGAGCACCTATGACTCTTTCCCTAGACATGACTGTGGTGAGACATGGCCCAGGCTCAGTGGATTGCTCACTACACTGTTCTTGTTGGTGTGACAGTGGTGATAGGGAGGTGGCAGGACACCTCTTTGGTGTGTGGCCAAGCCTCTTGGTGGCTGCACACCTCCCACTCAGACGATGATACACTCAGAGGTCCACTGCCATAGCATGTGAACACCAAATGGCTTTTTCCCATGATGCCCCAGTAGGCCTGCAGGATGCATTTACACTCTCTCCTGTCCCTTCTGTGCCAAGTGCATGCATTTGCAAGACTGCAGCCAGTCACAGGGCTAACTCCTGAATCATGAAGAGAGGGGAGTTAAGTGGCCCACTGGGGACTGGGTTTGGGACCTGGCTCTCATTCTTCATTCTTGGAAAAATGGAGTGAAATAGGATGCTCTGGAATCAAAGAAAGTAAGTGCTAACAGCATAATAGAACCCTGCTCCTCTTCTGTAATTGGCAAAGAAGTTGGTCTGTCCTAGAGGACAGTCTGAGTCAGGAGGTCTAGGTTCTAAACTGTGTCTGGCTCTGTGACCGGGGAGCCCCTGGGCCTTATAGGTAAAATCAGGGAGTTAATTTAAGCGATCATACTGACGTAGAGCAGTAGAGGTGAAAGGGACCTGAGAAGGCTCTCGGTTATGCCTTTGGTTGAGCAGGTGAAGAAGCTGAAGCCCAGAAAGGCCAAGAGACTTGTACTAGTCCGTGACACAGATACCTGGCCCCTATTCCAGGCCATCTCCATCTGACCGGGCTGTCTTCCCATAGCAGTGTTTTCCAGTACATAAAATAATGACAGCAGAGGGGCCGCCAGCATATGCAGCTCATGTTAGTGATCCTTCTACAGTCTCTAAAAACAGAAAACAATTACAGAAATGTAACTGACAACAGCATTTGCATACCATGAAATTTCTAAGTGCTAGAAAAATCTTATTAGCTTAATACGAATACATGAAGTTTTCCCTGGTTTCCCTTGGCAAATCATTTCCTTAATTCCAAACAAATGGCCTTTACATTATTGAGTGTTTGTCCAATTTCTTAATTAACCAAGACTCTTATGTGCACTAGATAGAAATCCAATGATACCAGTGTGAGAAAGAAGGGGAAATTTATGGCTCACGTAAGTGGAAGTCCATTTACAATTGGATTCAGAAGCTTAAGTGAGATTGTCAAGACTGTAGTTTATTCTCTCTCTCTTGCTGTCATGGGCTCTCTAAACTCTACACATCTCTGTGTTGTTGTGGTCACATTTTCTCCTTCTAAAGATATGCTTTCTCCACATGGTGGGGAAGATGTTTGCCAATAGTCCATTTCCAACCATATCACCAAAAATAATACTACCTCTTTATCTCTAAATTAAAAATTCTGGGGAAGAAACCTGATTGTTTTTGGTAGGGCCACCTGACTATCTGTAGACAAAACACTGGGACCAGGTGACTGGATTATCAGGAGTAGCTGGGTCTAGATCATGTGCCCACACCTATGGCCAGGATATCTATCTCTTAGTATCAATAATGTCCCAGAACCTCACAATTAAGCTTGGGAAAAGCACTCCCCAAACCAAAATATAGAGCCAATTGTAAATGGTAAAAATTAACTAGGAAAGCTGAGATTGAGAGAAACAAGTGGTCTGCCTAAATTCCAGAAATGAGACCACTGACTACGGCAAATATTTACATGTCCACACCTTGTTCACAGGTGTGTATTTGCAAAAAATAACACGACCCCTTGCACACAGCTACCTTTCAGCTGGAGGTGACTAAGCTACATAATTCTGATGAATGAGACATAAGTGCTTGTTTACTCTGTGGTTTTTGGGCAAGCAAATCCTTCCATGATATGCATGTTGCCTCTTCCCTCCTCCTTCTTCTCTCCAGTGGAAGATCACTGTGATACTTGGTGCTGCAGCAGTCATCTTGCAACTATGAGGGAAAGGCCCATAGCATGATGAGCTGCAAACCAGGGCCAAGAGTTGTTGTCTTCAGACTTCTGTTATATAAAAAATTATGTAAAAAAAACTTCTCTATTTGTTTAAACCACTAAGATCATGTTATCTTGTACTTGCAGCCAAAATATTCCTAAATGATACAATGGATAAATCAGATTCATTTGTATTCAGAAATCCCTGATGCACAAAAGTTATAGAAGCTGATACAGTTCTCTGTCTCTCTCTTTGTTATTATCAGCATTTTCAGTTATCCATCATTTCAAACTTTGGGGAAGATGAAGAAGACACAGTTCTTTTACCCAGAGGAAGCTTACAATTAAATAGAGCTTAAAATTTAGGCCAATGTTGAACAAAGAATTCCTTCTCATGTTTAATTCCCCAATGTTTCAATTAAGCCCATTTGCTTTTTATTTCATCCTCAGTAGAGCTCAGGAATGGCTAGTTACCATCTTTTTTTTAATAGGGAAGATGACTTAATTAAAATACTTTCCCATCTCTGTTGTGTGTGTGCCTATGTGTGTGTTTCATTTTGCTTTTCATGGTTAATTAGCACCAATTTCTTTGACTCTTTTCATAGATTTTATTTTTCAAACCTCTAATCTTTATTTAAGATTTGATCCAACAAAATCTATACGTAGAGTTTTTAAAAGTTCTGTGGCTGCTAAAACCCTCTAGCCTAGTGGAGAACAAAATTGTGATGACTTTTTAGCCTGCTTTCAAATCCTCCAGCCCCAAAGCCGGAGCCACCTGCCTCTCCTGGGTGATGGAGTCTTCAACTGCATGATTCTTACTCTAAATTCTGGAATCAAGATTGTCGCTGGGCAGAGGAATCTGATGCAACATAGGTTCAGGAATGTTTGGCTCTGAATGGAGTCACTGTGCTTACCATGATCATTTTAACCTTGCTGTTCTAGTTCACCAGTGACTGGATTCCTCATATGATCTTTACTTTCCTTTGTTGGGGGTATTTTTCCTGTCTGGTCTTATCCCATTTCTGGTAATCGCTTTCCGATTTTCCTGTGACATTGCTTCTCCTTTCCACTTTTGGAGTCAGCTGATTGACAAAGCAGAAAGGTCAGCTGCAGTTGGTGTCCACCTTAATCCTTGGGGTTCCAGTGAAATTAACTCCCTCCTTAGCTCCAAAGGTGGGCATGTGAACCAGGCCTGGCCCATCAGAGCATCACATCACCTTGGCCACAGTGATTGGTTCAGAGATGGCCATATGATCAGGTCAGGCTAATCAGGCCAATGGCACTCAATGATGGAACTATTATTGTAAGCTTGATTAGGAAAGGAATGCCCTTTTCTCATGGGTATGCGAAGGAGAGAATATAAGCCTGGCATTATTGGCAGTCATCTTTCCACCAAAAAGGGACATACCTCCTAAGAATAAAGTCCACAAAAAGAACTGATAGAAGAATAGCTGTTAGAGAGAGAAAGAGAAAATGCTAGACCTTGAAGATGCTCTTTGAGCCGTGGATCCAATCTGGGTCAGCACTGTCTGTTGACTTTCTCATGTCATGAACCAATATATTTTGTTTTTTGCTCATGGCAATAAGTAGACTTCCTGCCCTAAACACCAAGTGTCTTTTGACTGGGTCCCCAAATCCTGTTTGGATTAGGCACTTTAGACGCACACCTTCTGCTCAATCCTTCACCATCTCCCATCCTAAGGACTAATTCCCTGGACTCACTTTGAAACTCAGGTCCTTACCTGCTAGTCCCTATAAAACAGACCTTGAATTGCCCCCATATCTTAATGTAGCTGAGGCTGTTGCAGTCCCAATCAGATCTCCGGTGATCGTTTTATTAACTGCTATTAAAGACTCACAGAGCAAGCCTTGTCTGGGAAATGCCTATAATCAAGAGGAGTTGACTGTCTACGAGATACCTGGGAGTTACAACCCTTCCCCTGGGGCTTCCCTAAACTAAGGGTTGACTGATATATGTATACAAAAGCCCCACTTTTTTGCCTCAAGGAGGGACAAATGCTGCGGACAATGTAAGAACCAGAGCTGCCTACAAAATCAGGTTGAAGCTGGACTTCACCTGAAGCTACATCCTCGCTTAGCTTCTCCCTCTTCCTTAACTCACAAAAGAACCCCTATTTCAACCTCTGCTTCTAGGGAGCCCATCCTGTGGCAAATTGTAATTTCTAAAGATGGCAGCCGTAATACCTACCATTCCACATGCCCCTCTTACAGTGTGAGTCTTCTCATTAGGGCAGCGGTGTCTATGTTCCCTTTCCTAGAATCTGGATGGGTTTGTGACTGTTTTGACCAACAGAGTATGATGAATGTGATGCTCTGTGACTCCGAGGCTAAGTCATAATAGGCAGTGGAGCTTCTGCCTTGTTCATGGAAATATCTGCTATGGAGCCTTCAGCTTCTGTGTGAGTGCTCAAATTAGTCCATGTAGTAACTACTTGGGGAGAGAGAGAGAGAGAGAGAGGAGAGAGGAGAGATGAGAGAGGAAAGAGAAGAGAGAGAGAGAGGAGAGAAGAGAAAAGAAAGAGAGAAGAGAGGAGAGAGAAGAGAAAAGAAGGAGAAGAGAGAGAGAAGATGATGCCCAGCCAGCTGCTCCAGCCTCAGGGTCCTGCTCCAGCCATCTGACTATAGCCACATGACTGACCTTGAGCCAAAACCAACCAGCTGAGCCCTTCCTGAATCCCTGATGCACAGAAACCCAGAAGGACTTCTTAAAGGTTATTGTTTTAAGTCAATACATTTAGGCATGATTCACTGTTCAGTGATAAAAATCTAGAACACGACATGAGACACCAATCCTCAGCCTTTATGAAATATGTGTGTTTGACCTAATCTTCCCTGGTCCTATTTGGGAGCTCAGAAAGCCAAGTCTTGGCAACAGCTGTTGATAGTCCTGCTTATGAACACATGTGGAAAAGCTGTGGCTTTCCAGGTTTCCACCATCTGGAAATGGGACAACACGGCCACTTGTGGGTTATCATTGTCATTCTACCTATACCCAGGAGGGCTTATGTGCCAGAAATATATGGCACTCCACTTGCTGTGTGGTCAGGCAAATGAGTCAGAGGCTGTATTTTCCCTCCTGAACAGATTTTACTTGTAATATTCATAACACTTTCTGGGAAATTCCCAGATGTCAGGGTTTGAAAATCCTGAAGCAGCTGCTAATTGTGCCTTGGTTTTGTTTAAGTAAAAATGCTAATGAAGCTTTCTTCTAAGTGTCATAATAAGAACCAAAAATAGGAACTCGAAGCTGAGGTAAGCTAGTGGTTCTCAACAAGTAGCAGGAATACTTTTGTTATTGTCCCTTTGTGGGCCACAGGTCTCTCTCTCCCAATGATCTGAGGGTTGATGAGTCTTAATATACATCCCATAAAGTGAATGCATGTTTGTGTGTGTGTGTGTTTGTTTCTTATAAGGCTTAGAGTCATTTTCTTACATATTTCAACCAATATTTTTTAAACACAAAAATGAGCATCAAAAAAATATGGCCCCCTTTAAAAAAAAAAAAGATACAGTCACAAAATAGGTGCCTATGCAAAAAAACAGCACCTGATATCTTTGACTGAGTTTTGTTTTATAGTGGGGACACAGGAATGGCAGGAAAGAGGGACGGGGAGATTTCTGGAGGTTTTTGCTTTAGATTACTAACTTTACGCTTAAGAAAACAATCTGTATGCCACTCCGAAAATTTACTGTTAATTTTCTTATATTTCTGTAGAACCAGTGACTGAGCAGTGAGAAGTCTGGGCAGGGTGGAGGGAATCAAGCTCATGAGAAGGTTCTGTGTGAAGGAACTGTTTTTGATCCTGTTCTTACAGTCCTTTTATTCTGACTGTTCTTTTCTGCTTGCCTATTGCTGCATGATACAGCTTGGATGTTTTGTTTTCTCCAAGTCTTGTGTTGAAATGTGACCTCCAATGTTGGAGGTGGGCCTAGTAGGGGGTGTTTGGGTCACCAGGGCTGATCTCTCATGAATGGCTTGGTGCTCTCCTCACGATGATGAGCGAGTTATCACTCTGTGAGGTCACATGAGACCTGGTTGTTTAAAGCAGGCTGGCACCTTCTCCCTCTCTCACTCCCACTCTCACCATGTGACAGGCCTGCTCCCCCTTCACCTTCTGCCATGATTGAAAACTTCCTGAAGCCCTCACCAGAAGCAGATGCCAGTGCCATGCTTCCTGTACAGCCTTTGGAACCATGAGCCAAAATAAACCTCTTCTCTTTATAAATTACCCAGCCTCAGGTACTTCTTTTATAGCAACACAAGAACAGACTAACACACTGCATAACCAGTAACCATAAAACACACTGGCTTGAAGCAACACCAATCATTTTGTTATTTCTCATAATTTTTGTGGGTCAGGATTTGGGCAAGGCTTGGTTGGGTGGCACTGGGCTAGGTCTTTCATGCAGTTTAAGTCAGTGAGGGGCTGGATCAGCCAAAAGCTGGTTAGGCAGTTCTCTCTCTCTTCATATAGTCTTGAGTCCTCTCCACATGGTCTCTGTGTGGTCTAGTTTGGGCTTCCTCAAAACATGGTGAGCTCTAAGCACTTGGACTACTTACATGGTAGCTTAATATCTCATCAGTGAATTGTAGCCATCTAGGTGGAAAGTACATTATCTATTAGCCACAGAAGTCACACGGTTTTACTTATGCTGCATTCTACTAAACTGCCCACATGAAAGAGAAGAGAATTAGACTCTACCTTTTGATGGGAGGATGTCCATACTGCTTATGTCTGTTTTCTCAGCCTTCCCATCAATTCTGTGAACTGCCCAAAAGCCTTTTTATAATTTTCTTTACAGGTTAAGGTGACCAGAGCCCATCTCTCTGGTATGCAATAAGAACCCTGACTGGCACACTCTTAATTGTTTAAATTGAAGTTTACTCATAGGCTTTTGCTTAGAGCCTCAAACTGGGATTAGAGAGAATACAGGGAAGAGGTGGCTTCTAAAATCAGGGTTCCCTCCTTAAGAGTCAGTGTAATAACCTTGAGAGAAAAGGAGAGATGAAAACAAGGACTTGCCTTATTATATCTTGACCATGAAGGTCTTGTCCTGCAAAATTTAATTAGCCATCTTTTCAAGAAATGATAACACTTGTAAAATATTGATAATTCCTTAATAATAGCATTAGCAAAGATGCTTGATACTAATTCCTGGAGAAGAAGGCAGATGTTTGAGCCTGGCCTATTGCCATCCAGCTGTTTCTCAGCCAAGGCTGGCTGCCAAAACCAGGATTTTAGGCCTGTTAAAAAGTCTGTCGTGCTCTTTCCCTGACTGCCAAGGCTGCCAGCCCGACTCTCCATACTTGAGCCTGGAAACTCCAGGGCTGAGAGAAAAGGGCTCAGTGGTGATTGACAGAGAGCTCTATTCCAAAACTCCCATTTCAGCTGAGTAGAAAGACCACTGACAATGGGAAGGAGGAAAGTGGGCTTGCAGCCACTGACATTTAAACCCTCTATATGCGACTCAGAAAGGGGTGGGAACCGAATGAGTCTGGAGGAGGGAAAGAGCAGGCTTTACCATTGTTATTCCAACATATAAGCTTCAGCTCCTGATATGAATGGTATTAACTTCTCCATCCATTCATTCAGTTCTTTGTTCATTTGTTCACTCATCATGTTATTTCATATTGATATCTCTCATTCTGGGAAATGGAGAAGTGACTAAATCAGAATCCTCATGTGGTCGGGGAAATAGAGGAATAAATGGCTACCATATAAGGCACTGCAGTTACATCTCAGTTACCACCACCTCTTGGAAGGAAGTCCCTTTATAGAAAGTTATATTTGGTGGGTAGGTGGGGTGGTTGGGGGAGTAGTAGTGGGAAGCAGATATCTTGAGAAGCTGTTCTCACACCTTAGAGCCTGAACTACGTGCTAACAGTTAAGGGGGAAATAACTCCAAGTAGAGTTTCCATCTATACAGCATGGCGGGGGTGGGAAGAGGTCCTTCTGCTTGTCTGCTAATCGTAAGTGTCAACCTTCATTGTCTAATCTTGTCCCTCATCTCAAACACACACATTTATCTCAGAGTAGAGATTCAGATGTCCTAGGAAGAAAACATGCCCTATGTTTCAGAGGCTGAAAGAGGTAGTCGATACTTATTCCCAGTCCATTTCAGAATGGGTCTCAGCTCCCCTAGAGTTACGCGTGAGTTCTGCAGGGCTCACATCATGCCAAGGCATGAGCAGGACTGAGTGTGCCTGGTCTGTGTCATCAACACCCAGACAGCATCCACAGGACATCTTTTCCTCCTCAGGCCGCCTGTCGTCTAATACTGCTCTCTGCTGTGCTGTCCCCGGGATCTGCCACAAGGCTCTGCTCTCAGCTGACTCCCTTGCTCCTCACAGGACATGACAGCACTTTGCTGCTTTAGCGCCTTCACTGACTACAGAAATCTTTGTGGGACTGTTTGCGGCCCTTTGTCACTTGTCACTTCTGTGCCTCCTCCCCACCCCCTAGTGCCCAGGATTGATTCTATCTCTTCCACAGTGTGTCAGGGGCCAGGGAACCCGAAGGCTCCCTCAGGCCCATCCGTTCAGTTGCTGTGGTCACTAGGAACTCTGTCTTCTGATTCCTCCATTGGGAAGATTGTGGGTTTCTGCCCAAGTGTTGGCTGCCCTGTAGGGCACTCTCTGAGGTCTGCCCTTAGGTGAAAGCAGCTGTAAAAAAAAATGCAAAATCCACCCCTTGATGTTTCCAAGTGTCGCCTCCCTCCTGGTTCCTGCCTATTTTTGTTGTCCAGCACTGCCTTCAGAGAGTTGTGTTTTAGATTTTGTCCAGAGTTCATGTGTAGGACAGTTGGTTTGATATACTCTCCTTTGCCAGAGTGGCATTTACTGCCCTTCCCTTTGAATAAATGGTAGAGGCAGGATATTGGCTCATCTTTCCTCAGGGGCTTACAGCATCCACCCGCTCCTGCTTCCCTTCACGCTCCTTTCTCCCTCCCTGCAGTCTGGGGATGTCTTATGCTCTCCAAGAGGTTGGGAAACATTTTTCTGGCACTTTAATATTTTTTCTTCTAAATTCTGAGTCCCCTTGGACACTTGAAACTCAAACATCCAAGCATTTGAGTCCTTAAAGACTTTTCTGCTGAAACAACCGTTCCCTGAGATATGCATGCCACATAGTTTCGCTGGTTCTCAAATGGAAGAAAAGGAGAGAGATAACAGAAAATAATAGGGAATGTTGGGATTGTAAAGACCATCAATTAATATTTCAAGAAAAGTATTCCTCAAGATCAAGCATAACACCTATCTTGAGCGATTGCTGGCTTCTGGTTTAGCATGAGTGAGATAGAGTGCATTTGATATTTCAATCAACAGTTACAATTATGTAAGCCCACTTATTTATTTATTTATGCATGCTTTACTCATTCAACAAACATTTAGAGAGTGCCTGTTATTTGTCAGACCCTGTTTTTGGCACTAATTATGGAATGAAAAGTTTTGCTTATGAAAGAGGTTTCAGGTATCAGCAAACATTAAGGAAGGAGACATAAGGTAGCCTGGAGTTACATTCCACCTACTCTTTGGAGCAAACTCAGAGTTATACTGATTCTCTTATTTTTAGGTGGCTTAGAAGAGTGAAGAAATCACGAAATTTAGACTCATAAAGTTCAAGTGAAGTCCCAGTTTACCATTTATTAACGATGTCACCTTGGCAAGTCTCTCAATTTCTCTAGGCTATAGTTTCATTTTCATGTAATAAATAACTGCCAAGTTGTTACTAGTCTGAAAGCTTTTTGAGGTTGGGAACAGTGTCTGTTTATTCCCTGCTGTATCCCTTATTCCTAGCACACAGTGAGGGCACAGAGTAGATCCTAAATAAATACTCCTTAAATGAATGGTAAATAACAGCTCTTTATAGCTTTTTTGATCATGGGCTTCTCTAACTGGAAACCTTGGGAATTATTATGATTCCAGGTTAATGTGGGAAATGTTTCTCTAACTGGATCTTTTCCTTTGACCTTCCAGCCCCTAGGTATGCTCATAATGGCTTTAAGAACATTCAATGGATTCTAGTAAGGTGTATCAGTCAGGATAGGCTGGGTTATGCTGCAGAAACAGACAACTTGTAATTTCAATGGCTTAAAAACAAGTCATTTCTTGTTCATGTTATGTAAAGAGGACAGGTCAGATGGGGGCTCAGCTTCTCACAATCACTCAGGGATCTAGACAGATAAGCAGCCATCATATGGAAAGTTGCCAGTGGCCTTGCTAGAAGAAAGAGAAAGCCCTGGATGGTCTTGTCCTAACAGTTGATTAATTGTCAAGGAAGTGATGTATTTTACTTCTGCTCACAGTTCATTGGCCAGAACTAATTATAGCCCCTCCCAACTACAGGAGCCAGGAAGAGCCATTATTGTGGGTCCAGAAGGGGAGGACTAGGAATATTTGAGGAACAGCCTTGATGATCATCACAGTGCTACCTTGTAAGGTGGATACTGAACTGGTCCATTTGGGTTCTTCTATGTACAGGTGTGATGGGAAGTAGGTGGGAGCATCTTTTCATACCCTTGGATCTTCTCAGGGTTCCAGGGCCCTACTGCCATCTCAAGAGCTTACCAGCATTCTAGGCTATTAAATGAGGGTTGAACTCACAGAATAGGAGTTAGTCTCTCTGGATGGTCCACAGGTTGTACTCTGGCTGCTCTTGATGGGAGTTCATTGTTCAGTGTCAATAGGAAGGATGAACAGCATGTTTCCTTCCTCTACTGAAGGTCTATAATGCTCCTCCTGCACAAATCCCAAGAGCTGAACAGCTGTCCATAGGGTTCCCAGATATTATGGATGGATGATTTTCACTTGAGTGGAGGGTGGTGGGTTTCTGAATTCTGACTCTGGTCAGTCACTATGTCCTACCAGTTGCTGCCATCAATATATCCCCTGTGCCTTTCCTTCCTCACTTTTCTCCAGTCGTGAAGCTTTGATTGATTCTTTGAAGGTATGTGTGTACAGGATGGTGGGTGCATAGCAAAAGGAAGGGAGATATGCTGCGGGACACTGGTTCTGCCTAATTTCCTATTTTTCCATATATTTTCGTTTTATGCCGAGACATTGACCTCTGAAACTCGAAAGCCAAGAATCTGACTTTTTTCTGGTGTTGTTATGATAACTCTCCTTTTGACAACGCTTCTGGCTGTCCAAATTGATGGGAAGAGAGTTGTACAATGTAGCAAGAAATACAGTGGGGGCGGGGAGGAATGATGGTGGAAGGGAAATAGGATTAATTAATATATCAAAATATCCCACCATTCATTTAATGATGATTTATTTTTATGATCTCCTTATTTTGACATCTGTGGAATGTATAGGCTTCTTACACACACACACACACACATTTCCCCCATTATCTCTGATAATAAAGTTCTCAAGTGCAAGTCAACAAATGTGTCCCATGAATGGAATAACCAGTGAAGGGGTGTGGATGTGGATGGCTTTTGGTAAAGTCAGACAATTTCTTAGGCTGAGTGAGGGAAACAAAGCTACAAATAGCAATGTGTTCCACACAGTATTCCTGAAATTCAGTCTCCAGTGGCTCTTTGCTCCAGAGAACAAATTCCATCTCAGCCACAGGAGGGCCCCTGCTCCCCTGAACTGTTTGACTCAGACTGGGAATTCAGAGGTAAAATGAGTGGATTCAGGAGCAGAATAACAATAAATGTGGGTGGGTTTTTTTTGTGTGTTTTGTTTTTTTGTATGGGAGTGAATGGAACATTTGGCTACCATCCAACATTTCCTCAAATTGGTGATGTCTGTGGGTGGCATTTTCAAAGTATTGTTTTGACTATACTTTGGACAAAAGTCCCTAGCCTTGGCTGATCAATGCGTATGCAAAAACTGCCCTAACCAGCTCCCCTGCCCCCACCCTAATTCACATCTCCACTGTACTGGGGAGTCAAAAGCATGTTTTGACACTGGCACAAGTGTGCTCTGCTTTAACGTGGCCAAGGGTGCCATGGTCTTCCTAGGGGCGTGCCTGTGCAGGCTGTGCCTGTCACCATGAACAAAGGGCAGGGGGCTCCTCCAAAACCACTGGCTTGGGGCACAGAGGTCAGGCCTCTGCCACCATGGCTCCTTACGGGCACGACTGTCACCTGATGCAGGGCCAGCTTCCTCTAACCGTTTAGTACAGAGCAGCTGACCAAACTGTGAGCTCACTATGGCTGCAAACCCACTTAAAATACTAACTGTGATGATAAAGATGAATAGTTCTTGCACCTCCAGGGCATAGATGAGTCTAGTTCTGTCTCCTGCCAGCCCTGAAACTCTGCTGTTCAACTGGCAAGTATAAGGTCTGGGTTTCATGGTGCTGTAAATAAACAATTAGAACAATAGCTCTTCAGGCTCCAAAGCTTTTGTTTGATCCATTTCTGCTATGAATTGTGATTACTCTCTGCAGAGAGGGGGAATTGAATTATTTTGGGCTAAGTTAGGAGCAGGGTGGACCTAAGTGAATGAAATTGTGGGGATGGGGTCGGGTGGGAAGAAGGTGAGCAGAATAGGTTAGCTGGGATTCTCTTTCCCTCCAAGCCTCAGCGTAGTTAGGATGCAGCGAAATTGCTCTGGCTGCTGGTACCCATGGCCTTAATCATCTCCAGAGTGGGGTGGTGCTGCTGAGTCCAAGAAAGAATTACTCCAGCGGGGGGCTCCTTTAACTGAGCTTTTACAAGAATTGTGCAGTCTGGCCATGGCAGCTTCTTACACTTGCCTAGGCTGGCTTAACTCCTCTTCTTTCCACAGGGGGTGTGAGGAGATCCAGCTTCCCCATTAGCTTGGGACCTGCGTCTTATTGACTGTGAACACTCGGGACCCCAGTTCTGGGGCCATCTGTGACCTGTCATGCAGTAATAGCTTGGTTTTTCCCGTGTTCAGCTCCTCCCCGAGTACTTAGTGTTAAATCACAGGGGGAGGAAGTGTGAGCAGAGGAAAAACAGCACTATTACATGACCCCCGATGAGACCGCTGTGATAGAATTAAAAGCTGCCGCCCTAGGACATTCTAACAGATGACATTGTGAGGTTGCCAAGGTAACCCACTAGGATACAGTCCCAGCATCTTTGGGTTTGGGGCTGGGTAGGCAAGGTCAGTTAGAGGTGAGACCCAGCTGCCCAGGGTCTCTCCCATGGCTGGCCAGTCCATGGCAGTCAAGTGGAAAATACAGGCAGCTCTCTACAGAACACAAGTGAATCCAACATTTGGCTCCTCGTTAAATATTCCAGGTGAAGGAGAATTGGAACACTCTAGATAATTGCTGAATGCAGGTTAAGAAGAGCCTTAAAAGATCTGGATGCTATTGGCGCATCCATTCATTCCACACATATTTACTGAACACCTACTATGTGCCAGTAGGAAGCATCAGAATATCAAGAAGATCAGGAGTTCTAGAAAACCCTAAAAAAAATGCAGATCCAAGCAGGGAAAAAAGTCATTTAAGACATTTGCCCACGATTATTAGTACTCAGGAAAATATTGAGTGGAAGAAAATGGAAACAATCAGAATAGCATATTAACCTCAAGGACTGGTGTCTTAAAAAGAAACAAAACAGCACAAAAAACACAATGGTGTGCAAAAGTTTTATAGAATGAAAATGATTTGCTTAAAAGAAATCAACCACACTGCAACTAGGTTATGCTGCACTCCCCAACCCCCACCCTCCTTTTTTCTTCATCTTCTTTTAAATGCCTACCGGTTAATACCTATATCAATTTTATTTTGTTTCTCTGGCCTAGGGACCAGCAAAGGATCAGAAAGATTTCGGATGGACCCCGACTTGCAGCAATTCAAGACCTCGGGCAGATAGATAGCATGAAGACCCCTCCCTTTGGCTTCATAAATGGGTGTTCACAACCTCTGGTGATGCCCCTGAACATATAGCCCCACTCTCTACCGTTTGAACTTGGACTTGGGTGGTCACCTGTCTTATTTTCTTTCATGTGGCAAGCTCAAGTGTAGGGGAGAAAATGGGGGACATTCGGGATAGTAGTGGTGAGTGTGACACCAGGAAAAGGTGGGGTGGAAAGGGAAAGGAGAAAAAAATAAAAACAAAACAGTGTTGTGGGGGAAGGGAGCAAAACAGAACTAGGAAGGCTATGGAAAGAGAAAACAAGGAAGAAAATCTCTGAGAAGATGTGGTAACAGGAAGAGTCCATGAAAACAAAATAGTGCTTCCTTACCTGCTAGAAGAATGTGATTAGTACCAGAAGGACCTCATGGAAACACCGCTGGGCCCCGAAACCAGCCCTCTGCCCTGTGGGCTCCACTGCTTCACTTTGCCCACACAGGGCTGCCTTTGCCCAATGAGAAAATGGAGATAATTAATTAGATTATCGCACCCTTCTTGTTCTAGTCCCTTATATAATGATAATAGCTAAGTTATAGAGTGGTTCCTAAACACTTTACATATAATAACCCATGAAGAAGTGCGATGTGACAAATAGGCCCAGAGCAGTTAAGTCACTTACCCCGAGTCACACAGCCAATAAGTACCAAAGCCAGGAATCCAACCCTGACCATTTGACTTTAGGGTTCCCCCTCTTAACCCCTACACTGTAATTCTGCTTGGTTTAGTTTTAGGAAGAAAATATTTTCCAATGGCTCCTTGCCTCATATCTTCACTTTACGAATGCAGCCTGGTTGACTGGTGCTTCATTCATTCTTTATATAATTTTCTCCTTGGGTGCCTCAAGTTGCCACGCAAGGTTATTCTCCAGATCTTCTCAAACCTCTGGACATCTTAAGTAGGTAGACCAGGGGATGGCAAGGGAGACAGTGGCATTACCCTTCCCTGAAGCACTAACTCGCAAGAGATAACTTCAGCATCACCTGAGATGTCTGGGGATGCTCCCACCTGTGGAATGGGATCGAGAAATGGTCCTCTCTCAAGTCTGCCCCAACCCCACCCCCAGCCATCAGCACCTTAATGGCAGTCGCCCTTTCAGCATCCTGGCTCAAATCTTGAGGGATCCTAGTCTCCCAGGCGCTCTCCTGACAGCCCACAACCTTGATTAGGAGGCGCTGGGAGGGAGGATCGGTGTGCCCCTGACCCCTGGGTTCTGAGGCTGCCAGGGTTGCTTGCAGCTCGGCCGCGTGGAGGTGACCGTGCGGAACTCCGAGGGGGCGCAGGGAGAGCTGGGCGGGCCCACGGCTCCAGCGGCTGCTGTCAGGGGCCGCGAGGCTTTCCCTGAAGATGCAGCGCAGCATATTTTGCACATGAGTTAAGAGGAAGAGGAAGTGTAGCCGGCGGACGCGCGGCGGCGGCGGCGGGGGCGCGTCGGGGCTGGAGCCGGAGCGCGCCGGGCGCTGGGCGCAGCGAGCGAGAGCGCGGCGGCCGCGGGCTCCGGGGAGGGACCGACGCACCGATCAACGGAGGGACAGACATACGAGCACGCGGCGCCGCCGCCCCCGCCTCCACCCACCGGCGCCCTTGTCCTCCCCGCCTCCTCTGTATGGCACAAACTTTCCTCCCGGGACGGAACACGCTGTCTCAGGGAGCCCGCGCCCGCGCCTTCTCCTCCGCTGGTCCCATACGGTAGGTGGGGGCGCGACAGGGCTTGGGGTGTCGACCGGCACAGACCCCTCCGTTTGGCCCTGTGGACCGGGTCCCTGGCGGGTAGTGGGAACCCCGCGTGGCGCCTCCCTGCAGGTTGCTCTGTGCCGGGGCTCCGGAGCTGCCAGAGCAGCCCCCGTTGGCCCGCGTGGGATGGGGACCTGGGCTGATCCATGGGACGCCTGGATCTTGGGCCAACTTTTTTTTGGGGGGAGGGCGGGTGTGGGGGAGTCATTCCTGGAGCGATGTAGGGAGAGGCACTCCGGAGCAGCCTGTTGGGGGTCGTGGGCTCTGCAGGCTCAGAAGCGCCTAGGAAGGCCGCGGAGGTGGGGGAGCTTCGAGGCTACAGGTGGGTCCAGGACACACTGCCGCTGGGGTCCTCGGAAAAGAACAGGCGGGAGCTGGTCGCGGAGTCCAGGTTTCAGGGGTGCGCGCGGCTGGGGTGGGGCAGGGTGGAGGCGGTGCCTGACTGCCCCTCTGCGTGTGCCCTAGAAGGTGGGTTTGCTCTGGGGACAGAGGTGCTGGACCTGTAAGAGCAGACATGCCGCGCGCTTCGAGGAAGCGCCGGAACCACTAGCAGCACAGGGACGCGGGGTGCGGAGAGTCCCCAGCACTGAAAACGGGCATCTCCTCTTCTGTAAGAGATTTTCTTTCCTTGTCTTAACCCACTTCTCTAGACTCAAGGGACGTCAGGATGGATATGGGTCTGGACGAGGAGGAGGTGGTTGTGTATTTCAGGAAGCCCCGTTGTCAGGCACGCGCACCCCAGTCCTAGGCCAGGGCTAGTGCCCTTCACCTCCGGTGTCGCTGCCTTTGGCAGCAAGAACCGCGTGGAGGCCAAGGTTGTAGACCCAGGCGCGCTCCCTACTGTCTCTCTGTGCCTCTGCGCTTGCCCTCAGCTGCCCTGTGTGGTTGTGGGTGATCCCTTGGGACGCTGGGTGGTGTCAGTGAGTTTCTTTGGGGGCTTAAAACAAACAAACAAGAAGTACTTTTTTTAAAAAAGTCTTACTCAGTCTCTGTCAGTGGCCACCCCAGTTTCCAGCAACTCATGTGCTGAAACCCTTGTAGTCGGTACAGCTGTTTCAGGAGCTGGGCGCTCAATTAGACTGGGCATCTTCCAACCCCTGCCGTCGTGTGTCATCTCAGGATAAGTAAGGCCTTGCCAGGAAGGAAGCCGGGTGTAATGTGAGCGACCTCTGGGCCTGTGGGTAGGGCCACTCTGCTCCCCCCTGCCCCCTGCTGCCGGGATTCCTAATTTGTACCTCTGAACAGCTGAATCCCAACGAAGTTCCAGTGACCCCAGATGTCACCAAACCCCACAGAGGGGTTACAAAGCAAGCTGTTTGGGGCTCTTTGGTGCGTGTGCGCTAACCTCAGTGAAATCACTCTAACCTCAGGCTGAGCTCTGCATCCTCTTTTGCCTTCAGTGGGGTTTCGGGCCGCCTGAGTAATTCAAAGCCCCAGGGCTGGCACGTCATCCTCTGGCTGCATTTGTATGTCAAGTCACTGGCTTGGTTTTTCTTTGTTTGCTTTTTGGCTGTATGGACTTGGGGCAAATGGAAGTGGAGTGTTGTGCAGTTAGCTAGTAGATTTGGTACAGGAATTGAAAGATAATAAATTGGGAATACAAGTCAGTGAGTTCTCTTTCTCCCTCTTGAGCAGGAATTTTTGGCTTACATTCAAATAATTGCTTTGTCTGTAGGGAAACAAGCAGAAAATCTTTGGCATGAGTGATGTGAGTTCCTGTAAAGCTACTTGTGTTCTTCCAGTCTTCTCTTTTAGCAGAATTGTGGTCCCATGGCTTGGTGGGGCATCGGTGCTTTGCCAGATTTCTAACTTGGTGGACTAAGGAAAGGACACTGTGACTCTATCCCCATCCCATTTTTTAAGATATAGAAAAGTTGCAAGAGCAGTGACCACCTCTATATACACGCCTAGAGTCTAATTCACATTTTGCCATCTTTGCTTAACTACACATCCATCCAGCCATCCCTCTATCTATCCATAAGTCCAGCGGATTGTTTTATGCATTTTAAAGTAAATTACAGATGTTGGTACAGGTCATTCCTAAACATTTTAGTACACATTTTATTATTTAGACTTCAATATGTGTTCATGGTTTCCTTAAGATAAAATTTATATACATGTAGTGAAATGTGCAAATCTGGAGAGTACCATTTGCATAATGTTTTGACAGATGCATGCACCTGTGTAACCCTAGTCCTTATCAAGACAGAGAATATTACTGTCACCCCAGTAAGTGCCTTCATCCTCATTCTCAGTGATTCTCTGCCCTCACCCTGTCAGTGGCAACCGCTGCCGTATCTCATCATAGGTGAGTTTCACTTGTTCTTGAACTTCCTGTAAATGGAATTCTACAGTATTGTGTAAAGCTCACCATGTTTTTGAGATTCATCCATGTTGTATCCATGATTTGGTCTTTTTTTATTGCTGACTTATGTTCTGGAGCATGTCTCCTCCACAGTTTGTTTGTATATTCTGTTAATGGACACATAGATTATTCTAGTTTCTTTCTTCTTCTAGTTTCTTTCTTTCTTTCTTTGGCTATTGTGAACAAAGCTGCTGTGAACATTTGTGTACAGGTCTCCTTAGGGACATGTGTTCTCATTTCTCATGGGTAAACACCTAGTAGTAAATTGCTGGGTCAGAAAGGAGGTATATGGAAACCTGATAAGAAACTGCCAGACCTTTTTCCAACATGGTTATACCATTTTATACTCTCACCAGCAAAGAATATGAGTATGAGATTCCAGATACTTCAACCCTGTCTTTCCTATCTTAAAGCCAAGAGCTTGGTTTGACTAGTGTTCTTCTGGGACTAGAGGGAACCTGAGGCAGTGGGGAACATGTTTTTATAGGTGGAGGGGCCATAGGAAGTCCTGACTCTGCCTGTAAATGGGTTTAAGCTTAAATCATTGCAGACGATCAGATGAATATTTTATTTTTAGAGATTTTCAGAGAAGGGAATTCCATAGGGGAATGTACCCTTGGTTGTGAAAGAAGATTGATTGAGTGCTTTCTATAAAAAGAAAAATAACCCCAAGCCCTACAGAATTTTACTAAGCTTCTGCCTAGAGACTCCTGGGGGATTTCTGGTCTGTTAGTATGGTTGATATTAACTTGGTGGAGATTCCCCTTGGATTTCACCGGCTTGGACAGCCAGCTATTAAAAGGGGTTGTGTTTGTTTTGAGGGGCAGGTCAGATTTGGCTTTGTGAAGACTCAGAGAATGACTCTCTTGTGAAAGTGATCTGGCCTCTCAGTGAGAAACGTGGCCTGTCAACACCCCTCTTATTGTCCTGACTGAGAAAATGGGCCTGTGCCCCTCAGGTCCCCTAATAACTTAGTCCCTCTCTGTGGTGCCAGCAGCCAGAGCTTGCCCTTGGCTGGTCTAGGAAACAGGAAGTGAACCTTTCCGTCTGAGTGGGACTCCAGGATGAATTTTTTTGCATCTCATCAAGGTGTCCCAGTGCTGACCACGCTTTGCAGGAGTCAGGTGGCAGACAGCTCAGAGTCTTGAGACATTGCACTGTGTTTGGAGACTGTTCCCTCCTCCTTAAAAGCCTAGCGCAGTGCCTGCCAGAGGGTAGGGGCACAGTAAACATGGGCTGAGTGATTTTGTGACTCGTGATACCCATCTGGGTGATGGCCTCTCTGCAGGTTGACGGTGGGTGTCAAGATTGTCAGGGCCCCAAGATGTATTTTACCAGAGGGCACTTTACCATGGCTTGGAAAACACGTTCAAAGGGTTTGGGCCTAGGAAGATTTCGCTCAGTGTAAACTTTCATTGTATTAGCACTGTTCTCTTTATTACCTATTTTAATATTGTTAATAAAATACTAATAATTGAAGCTGCCAATTGCTGAGTGCTTACCCTTTGCCAGGCACTGTTGTACACTTTGCACGCATTATCTGAATTTGATCCTCATGAGAGGCGAGTACTTACATTATCTTCACTTCAGCCCTGAGGAAACTGAAGCCTGCGAGGTTAACTTTCCCTGAGTTCACGTTTTCATTTTTCTAAGACCTTAAGGGAAGAGACTGTGACATTCTGGTTTTTTGAAGGCAAAATCTGTCTACAATCACGGATTTCCAAATACACAGAGGCATAGTATAACAGAAATGTAAACTAGATAATCAGAACAGAGTTACAGGAAATGATACACAGCAATCATTTTCTTTAGTTTGTTGTTGTTGTTGTTGTTTGTTTTCATTTTGTCTCAAGCTTACTGAGTTTGGCACAGCCAGGGGCTTATACTAATTTTGATGATAATTTAAAATATTATTGGTTGATTAGGATTACAATTTTATTGAAGGAACAGAAAGATGTTGCCAGCTGAACTGTTCCATACAGTAGCCACTAGTTACATGTGGCTATTTACATTTAAATGTAATGAATTAAAATAAAAGAAAATTTAAAATTCAGTTCTTCAATCTCACTCACCACATTTCAGGTGGCCCAGAGCCACATGTGGTTAGTGGCTACTGAATTGGTTAGCGCAGACAGTGTTTTCATCATTGCTGAAAGTTCTGTTTGATAGTGCTGCTCTGTAGTAAGTGTTTCCTTTTTACCCTTCGGTTTAAGAATTGGTAACACACTTGGCTAGGGTTTATGCTATTTTTCACTGACAAAGGGATACATTTAGCCAGATGTTGCTTTTATGTTTACCTTTTAAAGGTGTGTATGTGCATGCGTGCGTGTGATCTTTCCTCCCATTCACATTCAGGTTTTGACATACATTTGAGTCTCCCTTTTCTCCTGGGCCCCTAAGGGGCTTTCATTATTAGCATTGCATATTTTATCAAGACACTTTCTCATAAAAGATTGGTACAGCAGGCAAGCGATAGCCACTACTTGAACCCGGCTAATTCCTTGCTCTCCAAATAAGAATTCCGTTCAGCTTTTAAATATGCAATTGTGTGACTTACTCCCTACCTGGGCTGAATTCAGGAGGAAAAATCACTCTCAGTGGGCCAGAACCAAAGAGCTGGAAAATCAGGTCACATTCTGCAGCGATGGCTACCTGCCAGGACTGAGATGGAGGAGACACCATTTGGGGTACTTGAAAGCTTCGTTTGGGGTTTTCCTGGATTTGACCTGCCTCCGGGGTGCAGGGAGTGATGCAGAAGGCTGGCAGCTTTGGTGTCCCAGTTACATGGGACAGTGGAGGACTGGTCCTGGGGCTGTCGCCTCTGCTGTGGTGTACGGTACTCCAGAACCAGCCTCACAGAAGACAGGAAGGCACTCCTCAGGTGTCCGCAAGCAGCCAGTCCAGCCGGAAGCGGGAAATCAACATAAGCTATGCTTGGCTCCGTTGTTTGATGCCGACAAACTCTTATGCTACTTTAAGATCCCGCACTGGAGGTTTCCACACTTCTTCAGCCAGGAAGCCAGATGCACCTCACAGACAGCTTTCTCTGGCGTTTACACCTGAAATGTCCCATCTTGTTGTTCCATAGGGAGACCTCCTTGAGGGTTAGAATTTATTCTTTATGGGGGCCTATCAGCTTTCATTTGTGTGCATGTGTGTGTATATGTATGTGTGTATGTGTGTGTGTATGTGTGTGTATGTGTGTGTATGTGTGTATGTGTATGTATGTGTATGTTTATGTGTATTGTGTGTGTATTTATGTGCATGTTTGTGGATGTGTGCATGTGTGTGTATGTATATGTGTGTGTATGTGTGTACATGTGTATGTGTATGTGTGTGTATGTGTATGTATGTGTGTATGTGTATGTGTATTGTGTGTGTATGTATGTGTGTGTTTGTGGATATGCACGTGTGTGTGTGTATGTATGTACATGTGTATGTGTGGGTGTGTGTGTGTCTGTGTGTGTGTGTGTTTTGAAACTCCTTACTTTGCCTTTTACCCTTTGTCCTGAGGAATCCTTCAACTTTTATGGAATAGCGCTCAAGTTCCTCAGATTTGGGGGAACTGTTGTAATAGATTTTACTTAGAAAGTTGGGTAGGAAGAGATTTGGTTAATCATAGACTCTGGTTAATGGAACCTGATCATATCATGTATTAGCAAATTTTGGAAATATAAAGCACAAGAAATCAGGTTGTTTGTTTAAACACTTCTTTAATTTAGAGAGGCCTTTTGGGCTTTTCCAGTGTCTTATGATACCCTTTTCAGTGTGCCCTTTCCCGTGTGGTATAATCATGACTATTGGCCAGAATAGGTCAAAAGGCATCTTCATAATGGGCAACAAGTAATCCTAGTGGAGTACTAAAATGGTTAATATCTATACTGCTCTTTCCATGTGTCTGAGCTCTTCTGAGCCCTGTTAAATATTAACTCACCGTACCTTATTTAGTCCTCACCCTAGAAGTAGATGTTGCAGTTGTCCCCATTTTACAGACGAGAAAACTGAGGTTAAATGGCTTCCTTGAGGTCACACAGGTAAGAAATAAGGGCACAAGATTTGCACCTAGTCAGTCTGGTTCCAGAGCCTGTATGACCAACCCCTGTGCTGTACTGTTAAGAAAGTGAATTTGAGAGCCACACAGGGAATATTCCAAATGCCCTTTACCATCCTGTACCAGATAAGTGTCTTTCCTATTCCCGAAAGATGCTGCTAAGTAGGTATTTATTGTGCATCTGTTACGGGCAGGCATAGCTGCTGTTGGGGATGAAGAAGACCTGCTTGCTGCCTTCCAGAAATTTACTGTCATGTGGGGAGATGAGGCATTACCAAGAGCTGTGGAGCTCTCCTCTGGACTCAGAATGGTACATCCAGTGGCCCACTGCACACCTCTGCTTGGATGGAGTTAACATGGATAACTCCTGGCTTCCTCTACCCATCTCAGAAGATGGCCACTCCAGCCTTGCAGGTGCTGGTGACCAACCCTAGAGGTGTCTTGGATGCCCTCTTTTGCTCATCCCCTTTTTCTAAATCATCAATCAATCCCGTTTTCTACCTTCAAAACATATACAGAATTTGACCACTGCTCACCCGTCTACTTACTGTCATCTGGGCTCTCTGCTCTCATGGTCTGTCATGGCTGGAGTAATTGATGTCTTCCCTCAGCTCGAAACCTTCCAGAGGCTTCCACCTCAGTCAGGGTAAAGCTGAAGTGCTCACGGCCCGGCCAGACCTGCGTTCTGTCTCCCAAGCCCTGTCTGACTTCACCCCGAGGTCCGGTCAACCTCCCCGGGGGCGCCACACCCCAGCTTGTTTGCACCTGCCACTGCCTTGCCTAGCCCACCCTCCCCCTTATCCCATGGCTCGCTCTGTGGCCTTCTTCATGATTTTGCTTAAACCACACACCTTCTGGGTGTGGCCTTTCTCGATCCCTGTATTTAAAACATCGTACCTCCTCCTGTGATTGCTACCCCTCCCTTGCATTATTTTTGTTCTAGTTGGCATACTTTAAAAATGGAATTTCATGTATTATTTTTATGTGTTTGTCTATTGCCTGTTTCTCGGCTTCTGAAGGTAAGGTCCACGAGGGGAGGCTTGTTCTTTTACTGTGTGAATCCCTTTCGTTTTACTTTGGTATCACTAGCATTTAGAACAGGACCTTGCATATAGTAAGTGCTCATTACTTATTTATTGGATGAATCAATGGCCTAAAGTGGCAATCCTCTTAGAGCTCAGCCTTGAAGGAGTGTGACAGTTAATTTTATGTCAGTTTTTCCTAGGCTATGTGCCTAGTTTTTGGCCAAACACCAGGGTAGGTTTTGCTGTGAGTTATTTTTTAGGCATGATGAATTGTGCAATCAGAAGACTTGGAGTAAAGCAGATTACCCTCCATCATGTGGGTGAACCTCATCCATTCAGTTGAGAGCCTTAAGAAAAAATACTGAGATCCACGAGAAGGAATTCTGACTCCAGACCACCTTTGGATTCAAGATTGCAGCATCAACTATTCTCTGGGTTTCCAGCCTTCTGGCCTTCCCTGAAGATTTTAAACTTGTCGGCCCCCCAATTTCATGAGCTAATTCCTTATAATAAATACCTCTATTTGTCTCTCTCTATCTGGGTGTACACACACGCGCACACATACACACACACACACACGTATCTGACTAGTTCTGTTTCTCTGGAGAACTGTGATTAATACAGAGGATGAGAGGTACAGGAAAGCAATGTCAGGTGGAAGTTCACTGGAGGAAAATGGTGGTGCCTGGAGAGTTCTGAGGGTGTACAAAAGATTGCAGTAGCTTAGCCTGACTTGACTCTAGGGTCAACTGTGAAGGGAAACAATGGGAGGTAAGACTGGAAAGGAGGAAGGGTTGAGTGAGATTGAGGCTGAGGACTCCGAGCTGCACAGTGGATGTGATTATGCTGTTTGAGCCACTTGTGTGCTGTAAAATGATTAAGGTGGGAAAAGCTGGAGATAGGAATTAGATGGATGAGGGGGAGCCAGATTCCAGGAAAGCATTGGTTGCTGTTGAGATGGCAGATTGGTTTGGAGAATAAAGTGGGGGGATGGATAGCATCCACCAGCTCTTGGTGGGCCAATGTCAGGGTGAGGATGGTGGCGGGAGCAGGCTACTGGGGCTTTGGGCCTGGATGTTAGGAGGGCAGTGGTATTACCCAGAGATGAGAAATGCAGGAGGAAGAGCAGGCTTGTTGGGCAAGGTGCTGCATTCTGTGGGGCATATTCTTCCAGAAGTGCTGAGAAAGTCTCAGGTGAAGAGAGAAAGTTCCAGGTGGAAATGTTGAAACAGTTCTTGCAGATGTCTGCCTGGAGCTGGAGAGAAGACAGACAGGCTGGGAAGAGACTGGGGAGCTCTTGCCTGGAGCAGGTTAAGTTAGGGCGAGAGAGGGAGTGTGAGTGCTAAGGGAGAGACAATAGCATGTAAGTAACTTTTTTGAACATACATAATACTATATATTGGTGGTTCCCAAATTCTGGACTAAGATACCCCAAGGCACTGCAGCAAATGCACAGGGCGGCCAACAGATATTTTACATTTTCGAGGGAAATGCAGCAATACTTAACATCTGTCAGATACCACGCTAAGTACTAGCTTGAGGCACTTCGCAATATCAACATCTGACGGTACCACATTACTCTTGATGGTGTCATATCTTTACAAGCTACATTTTGGGTAGTTGCTAAGAAAATCGGTGTGGAAGTGGGAATCAGGGTGGTGGTGTTCAGTGTGGTTCCAAGTTTTGAGAAGTTGCGCAGTGTCCAACAGATGCCCACATCCCATTAGTGAGTAATTGTGGTTAGTTAAGAATGAAAGAAAAAATATTTCTTCTTTCAGTTTATGTGTGCTATTTTTTTTTGAAAGGCTACTGTTGTTAGGCTGTGAATAAGTATTAAGTTGTTTGGACCTAACTACTTAATAAAAGAAACTACTGGATACTTTTTTAAATCTAGGGCGTGCCATTAAAAAATGTGCAGAGGAACTAAGGGCACTACAAACTGAGAAATCCTCAGAATCTCTGCCATATGTTGTTCTGGGTGTTATATGTTATATATAGATTGTAAAAGAGTACACACAGGGATAGAAAGATAGGGAGAAAGGGAATGGCATGAGGACTGTGTCAAGAAGTCTATTTATCCAAAAATAAAATATCTGAAGCAAATAAGGTAAAAATGTAAGCACTTGTTAAATCCAGGTGGTGGATCCACAGACATCTCATTTTCTGTACTTTTCCATGTGTTTGAAGTGGTTTATAATTAAAATAGTTTTGGAAAAGTGAGGCAAGAGGATGGAGGAGGACAGAAATGTAGGAGGTGCCTGTGCTTGCCTGGGAGGATGGCAGAGGAGACTGGGAAGGGGTGTTTGAGGTAGAAAGAGATTCAGGAGATTGAGGGATGTGGAACTAAGCAGATCAGTGTGGCTGAGCTCTGAACTGTGGTTCTCAGTGCTGGATGTGAGGCTGTAGGAGACATCCTGGGCCCTGTTGATTCCTGGCTATTAGGAGATTGAAGAGTGTTAGGAGTGGGAAAAGACTGGGTTTGCTCCTAGAGCATTGATGCTCAACCCTGGCTGCATGTTAGCATCACTTGGGGTTTTTCAAAATACTGGTGCTCTGGCCCCACCCCTAAATGCCTGAGCATCAGGGCTTTTCACAGCTCTCCAGATGATTCCAAAGTGCAGTCAAGATTAAGAGCCACGGCCACAGCCCAGCGTTTCTCAAACCGTACTGTGAGTCAAACTTTAAGGAATCACTTATTGCTCAAATACAGATTCTGATTCAGCAGGTCTGGGATGGGGCCTGGGATTCTGCATTTTTAACAAGATCCCAGATGCTGCTGCTGGTCTGAGGTCCACAGGTTGAGTAGCAGGTTCTGAGAGGGAGCTATTTTTAGCGAAGGGTGGCTGGAGAGCAGCGGAGCAGAGATGGACTCGGGTTCAGACCCCTCCTAAGATGGACTGAGATGGTGGTAGGTTGTGGGGGTTGGAGGAGTGGGGGGTAAGCAAGTGTTTTCTTCTTATAATGCAAACACCACTCTTATTAGGTATCTTTTATTGTGTCACAAATTACGCCAAAACTTGGCAGCTGAAGAGTCAGCTCTCAACCACTCCACAATGCCGCTTCTCATATAGGAGCAAGACTCTTAACGTGAACAGCCTGGATTAATTATCTGTTGATGGGTGGTAAATTGCCCTAAAACCTAGAGGCTTAAAACAACAAACATGCTATCTTGCATCGTTTCTCTGAGTCGGGAATCCAGAAGTGGCTTAACTGAGTGCTTCTGACTTAGGATCTCTCATGAGGTTGCAGTGAGGATGTCAGCTGGGCCAAAGGCGGTAGGATCTATTTCCACATGGGTGTTGAGTTAGTGCTGACTGTTGGCAGGAGGCCTCATTGCCCTGCAGTGGAACTTCATCCTGCTGATAGAGTGTCCTCACAACGTGGCAGCTGGCTGCCCCCAGAACGAGAGATCTGGGAGAGCAAGGTAGAACCCACAATGTTTCCTACAGCCTAGTCTAGGAAATCACACTCATTTCCACTGTATTCTTCTGGTTACACCGGTCAGCCCTATTCACTGTGGGAGGGGTCCACACAAGGGTGTGAATACCGGGAGGATCATTGAGGACCGTCCTGGAGGCTGGCTGTGATATCCATAGTCTTTTCTTTTCTTTTTTTTTTTTTTTGAGACAAAGTCTCACTCTGTTGCCCAGGCTGAGCAGTAGTGTGCAGTGGCACAATCATGCAGTGGTGAGATCATGGCTCACTGCAGCCTCAACCTCCTAGGTTCAAGCAGTGTTCCCTCTTCAGCCTCCCGAGTAGTTGGGACCACAGGCACATGCCACCATGTCTGGCTAATTTCTTCTTAAAATTGTTTTGTAGAGACAGAGTCTTGCCATGTTGCCCAGGCTAGTCTTGAACTCCCGGGCTCAAGTGATGCACCTGCCTCAGCCTCCCAAAGTGCCCCTGATTGTTTTCACCCATGAAAATAATGCATGCTCAACAAAGAAAACTTGAAAATGTAGCCCGTAGTGTCATGACCCCGAAAAAAGTTCTGCTAACAGGTGGTTTATGAACTGCCAGTTTTTCAAAAATAAGGATTTTATAAACAAATACACAAGCACTTTTAAAAAGCGATACCATACATTAATACGGTTTGATATAGATTGTTCTTTACAGTTGACATTGGATCAGGAACACTTTCAACCGGTACATTTTAGAGTTTCTTAGGCTCTGTTGCAGGACAGCAAAAAATCTGACACCATCTGAATACTCTACTGAATTTTTAAGTTTAATTTATATTTCTGGATCTAGAGAGATGTCGTTATCATGTAAAGACTTCTTAATTTGGATGATCAGTTCTTACTTTGGATGACTGAATGAAGTAATAAACATGCTTGTGTCTTCAAATACAGAATTTGAGTGTAGAAATAAAAAATGGGGTTGCCAGCTGATCCAACATCATTGCATATAATTGCCCCATCTCTGGTTGCTTGTCACTAGCTGTTGGCATTTGTTAAAATTAGCTTTACAGGCTGCCTTAGATTAGCAGCAAGTGTGGCAAATGAGGGCTTACTCTTAATGAAACTAATTTGTATTTGAAAATATAACTACATTTATTGCCCCCATTATTTAAATGTGTGCATGCTAGTTGATAGTAAAAATGAACTTTTAAACTAAGGCTTTTCTACATTGTAGCCGAAAAATAATCTTTTAAGAAGGTGATCCTTTTGAAGTGGTTTTCCAGTGTTATTATGGACATCGTGGGAAGCATTTTAGAAACAAATTAGGATACTTTTAAAATAATAATTTAAACGTTTTATTTATTTTTATTTTTTTGGATATAACACAAAAGTGTGGTTTATTTCTTTTTTTTATTTTTTATTTTTATTTTTTATTATTATACTTTAAGTTCTAGGGTACATGTGCATAACGTGCAGGTTTGTTACATATGTATACTTGTGCCATGTTGCTGTGCTGCACCCATCAACTCGTCAGCACCCATCAACTCGTCATTTACATCAGGTATAACTCCCAATGCAATCCCTCCCCGCTCCCCCCTCCCCATGATAGGCCCCGGTATGTGATGTTCCCCTTCCCGAGTCCAAGTGTTCTCATTGTTCAGTTCCCACCTATGAGTGAGAACATGCGGTGTTTGGTTTTCTGTTCTTGCGATACTTTGCTGAGAATGATGGTTTCCAGCTGCATCCATGTCCCTACAAAGGACACAAACTCATCCTTTTTTGTGGCTGCATAGTATTCCATGGTGTATATGTGCCACATTTTCTTAATCCAGTCTGTCACTGATGGACATTTGGGTTGATTCCAAGTCTTTGCTATTGTGAATAGTGCCGCAATAAACATACGTGTGCATGTGTCTTTATAGAACATTTAAAATGACACAGGACATTGTGCCCCATTGCTGGTCAGCTTCTTCTGGAACCAAGTATTTGGCGATGTGCTGTGTTTGTGTGTGTGCGTGCGTGTGTGTGTTTTGTTACAGATAAGTCTTGCTCTGTCACTCAGGCTGCAGTGAGGTGGCGCAATCACAGTTCACTGCAGCCTCGCAATCCTGGGTTCAAAAGACCCTCTTACCTCAGCCTCCCAAGTTGCTGGGACAACAGGTGCACACCACCACACCCATCTCTGTGTTTTATATAACAGTGATTTGTTCAGAATGCTCCCGCATTCTGTCCAGACTTCTGGAACAGTCAGCTACACTGCACCATGGGTATCTCGTCATTGTCTCTGTGATCTCCCTGAAGGCAGGGCCTGGCCTTCCCAGTTTTAGTGTTTCCTAACCAAGTGCCTGACTCAAAGCAGACCTTAATAAATGTGAGTTGAATGAATGGATGGATGAATGAATTTGGAACATAAGCTCCCTCCCTCATGGAACTAATAGCTCCTGTAAGAAGCTGGTCTACCGTGTACCAAAGAGACATCCCACTTAAGGTTTGATTCAGCCCAAATTTTTTCCAGAACACCACCATTCAAGGGATCTTTGCTTCCAGATCATTTGCAATGTCTACCATCCTCTTCTTGCAGTTCGGGTCTCAGAACCTTCTTCTGATTTCTTTATTTTCCTCTTTAGAAAGCATCTAGTTCCTAATTACCCTTACCAATTTCTGCTGGGGAACTGTATGTGTGTTTTGATTATTTCCCCACTGTTTCACCATAGGAATAGGGAAAGGCCTCCTCCATTTCCTCTACCTTTGAAGACTTCTAGGAAAGTTTTTCTTGGTACCTTAATGCTCGGGAGACCCATACACATAGTTTCAGGGATGTCTGCTGAGAAGACAAAAATATAAAAAGAGAAACGAATGCCTGAACAACTGTCAATCAAAGCTGATCCAACAATGAACTCACACATAAAATAGGTAATCTGATCGACATTGGGTGTCAATATGAGGTGAGCATAGGAATTTGGAAGGGTGGAGCTGTGGGAGCAGGGTGGAGCATACATGAAGTACTAGGGGAGTCTCACTAGACACAGGTGACTTTTAGCATGTGTTTTTTACAAAAACAAGCAACAACCAGAGAAAAAGTCAGTGAATAGCACCGTTGGGCATGATTCCACCTGGTGAGCTGATGCCCCAGTTGAGCAGGGGCTAGCTGACCTTTGAGAGGTCTCACTTTCCATACACCTGTCATGGGGGCAGTATGTGGACATCCTCCGTGTTTAAAGGGAAGCATTTTTTCATTAACAGGGCCCCTGCACTTACCGTATAACCCAACAACCCCAGTCTCAGGTATTTCCCCTAGAGAAGTGAAAACTTATGTCCATGTAAAAACCTCTATGCAAATGTTTATAGCCACTTTATTCATAATCAGCCAGTGCCAGAAACAACCCAGATGCCCTTCAAAGGGTGAATGGCTGAAACAGGGGCCCTAAAAGCAGGCCAACTTCAGCAGGTGCCAAGGAAGTGGCAGGCCATGGTCATTTTGAGCAGACTTGGTGTATAAGTTGCTTATGGTATAAATGAACCACTCCAAAACTTAGAGGCTTAAAACAACAACAGTAGCTTCTTTTGCTCAGGAATCTGCAGCTTTGGCAGGGCTTGGCGAAACAGCTTGTCTTTGCTTAACATGGCATCAGCAGCTTGACTGAGGCAGAAGATCTACTTCCAACATGGCTTGCTGGCAAGATGGCCAGCAAGTTGGTCCTGGCTGTTGGTTCCTCTCCACATGGGCCCCTCTTTGGGGCTACTTGAGCTTCCTCATGGCATGGTGGCTGGATTCCAAGAGCAGGCACCACAAGACTCAGCAAGCAAATGTTCTCAAGTTTCTTAAGGCTGGGTCCAGAAACTGGAACTGTGTTAAATTCCGTCAGATTCTATTGGTCAAGCCGTCGTGGAGCCCAGACTCAGGGTAATTGACATAGACCTCACCTCTCAATAGGCTCAATAGGAGGAATGTCAGTGGATTTTGGAGCCACATTTAAAAACCATCCTACTTACCATTTACCTTCTACCTTACTAGAGACTTTGACCCATGTGAGAGATGTCCTTCCATTGAGACACTCCCTGAATGTCTGTGCAAGGGAATGTGCAGCACATCCGTGTCTTCTGTCTGCATCTGGCAGTACTATTCCTTAGACCCTTTCCTCTGCCTTCCCTCCCACGGCCCTCAAAAGCAACATACCCATCTTTTGCCTCCATCCTCTTGCAGGATTCTAATGTGATCATGGTTTGGGAATGTCACATGGTAAACAGTGTAGCCTAGAAAACTCTGCAATAGTGTGCAAGTCACTGTTACGGCTTATTTTTCCTACTTTTTGTAAGCTAGATTTTTCTGACTTGTTTTGAGCATACTATAGACATTTTTGGAATGATGTAAAAGTCTTTCCTATTTTGACAGGGGTGGGAGTTGGTGGAGAGAAACAAAATCCAGGGAGAAACAAAAGGAATGCGGGTGTGGTAGCAGGGAGCAGGGTAGCTGCCTCTACACAAGAGTAGGAGGAACTAACTCACGCTAAGGTTTTGATGGCCAGCAACTACTTCCTGTGTCTGCCTTTCCAAAGAGGGCTGTGCTTTAGAAACAGTTGCTTAAACTAGGGTTGCACGCATTCCAGAGAAATCAATCTCTAAAATTTGAGATTCAAGCATTCAATGATATTACAGTTTTGGTGTTGGCTGGTATTTATTAAAATAAAAACTTGATACCAATTAAATGTAACAGAGTTTGCATGAGCAAAGAAAAATTCGTAAATCGGGCAACCTCAGAACGAGAACAGGTTCAGTGACCTGCCTGAAACACATCCTGGCAGTGTTTTGTGTACAGAAAAGAGAAGTGAGGTACAGAGACAGCTGGCTTGGCTTCGCTGCCTGTGATTGACTGCATCTCTGCTGCTGTGATTGGCTGAGACTCAGCTATTTGTTACAGAAGTATACATCCTAAGTTAGGCTTTCACTTAGTTTACCTACTAAACTAAGTTGCAGTTCCTTATGTAATGACTCAAGTGTGGAGGCATCCGCAAGCCAAATTTGGTTGAATTTAACATACTGTTTAGCTTTTCTGTGTCTGATCACATGGATAATTTGCCCAGAGCCCCTTTATGTCCTGTGATATCAAGCATAATGCCCTTTGAGATGAGCTGGGGCAGAAGCCTCAAGGTTGGGACAGTCTGATTGAAACTTTAAACTTAAAGTTGTGTATCACAGGAGTTTTCTAGTACTTCTTGGTACTCTCCTGACCCCCACCCCAACCCTTTCCAAATCTTTCTTCTCATCCTGGTAACCTTCTCCTTTCTACTATCAAGGAAATTGTCCTTTATCAAATAAATTAAATATAAATTAAAAATTATAGACAAAATAAAATCATACTAAACTGGTAGTGGCTACCAGGAGCTTAGCTTGTTGTCCTTCCCGTGGAGATATTTGTCATTTCAGAGGAGATACTTAGGAAAGGTAATTCTGATTCAAAGGAATGAACCTCTAATATGAGAATTTACATAATAAGGTAGCAAAAGTGGGAGGATTTTTGAGGAACAGGTTCCTTCTTGGAGGTCTTCAAACACCCTGCCTTCCAGAGCAAGGCAGGTCTGCCTGAGTCTGAGGGGTGTGGGCATGAGTGCCTTCCCTTGCTTGCTAGCCTATTCACTCCTCACTCAGCCTTGCTCCCATCAAGGTCTCCAGCAGGGCTCAGTATGGAGAAACTCTGCCACCCTTTAGAACCTGCCGCCAGCCTGATAGAAGAGTCCTTTCTCCTCCTCAGGACTCTGTAGTGTATACACAAGTGGCTTTATTGGATAAGCTAGCATCAGATGAACATGCCTACTGTAAATGTTGCTTCAGTTTTTAATTAGAAGAATTGAGACCCAGTACGTAGATGATTTTGTGTTTTGCCTTTATTCCATCCTAACATTATTGTTGGAGATGTATCTGTGCATTTGTAAGGTCACAAATTTATTATTTTTTAACCTTTTAGTATAACTATGGGAAAGCACACCAAGCAACACAGAGACTGCTCAGTAGCCCAGTAAATCATCACAAACTGAGCACACCGGTGTAACTGACACCCAGATCAAGAAACAGCAAAGCTGGTACGCTAGAAGCCCCCTCATCCTCTATGCAGTCACTGTTCTCCCAAGGGTAACCGGCACCCCACCTTCTAACACTGGAGATGAGTGTTGCCTGTTTTGGAACTCTGTATAACAGGAGTAAGAAAGAATGTACTTTTTGTGTCTGGCTGCCCCCACCCCCACTCCTTTTTGATTTTTGAGATTCTTTGATGTAGTGTATAATCCTAGTTTCCATGTTTTCGTTGCTTTATAATATTTCATTGTGTAAGTATACCACAATGTATCTTCCCCTGGAAGGTGTTTGGGCAGTTTCCAAGATGGGGCTGGTATGAGTAATGCTACTGTTAGCATTCCCATACGTGTCTTTTGATGCCCATGTGTACACATTTCTGTTGGTATATACCCAGGAGAAGAATTTCTGGGTCACAGGATAGGCATGCATTCAGCTTTCCAACATATTGTCAGTTTTCCAAGGTGGTTGTACCAATTCACACGCTCACCATCGGTGCAGGGGAATTTCATTTGCTTCTCATCCTTGCCAATACTTGGTATTATCAATTTTTTAAATGTCGAGCTATTCTGGTAGATGCCTGTTAAATCTCACTGTGGTCTTCCCTTCATTTCCCTGATGAGTCATGAAGTTGAGCTTCTTCTCATGTGTTCCTTGGCCATTTGCATATCCTCATGGGTGTTTGTTGGGGCATTCCACCTGTTTACTGTTGGGTAGTGTAGCTTTTCCTTATCGATTTGTTAGGCGCTCTTTGATTCATGGTGGATGTGAGTCCTTTGTCGCATGAATGCATTAGTGTGCAGGAGCCAACACACACTGGCTTTTGAGAGCTGATTTTAGCATCTCTTCCCGACTCTGCCTTCTGTGGCATCATGTTTGGCAGCTTGAAATCTGCCGTGGTGGGTGTGTTTACACCATAGAAATAGGCAAAGTACAAATCGGGGTTTCCTCTCTTTCTTGGAGAGCTGGTTTACCAGTGCACCACTTGACAAGTGTATTGCAAATAGCTTATTTCAGTCTCTGGATTGCCTTTTCACTCTTTAATGTGCGTTTTGAGGAACAGAAGTTTTAAATCTTAATATAGCCTACATTATCAAAATTTTCTTTTGTAGTTAGAGCTTTTTGTGTCCTCTTTAAGAAATCTTTGCCTCCACCCCCATATTTATTTATATGGCTAGCTAATCATAATCAATTTTGCTTAACTTCCCCCCTACTGAAGCAGCACTGCCACGTACAGTTATGAAGATTGTTCCCAAGGGGGGATGCAGGGGCTTAGATCCAGACCTTGCTGTGCTCAGTAAGACATGGCTGGGACAGGGTTGCATTCCTTAGAGGAGGGGGCACCTTTTTCGAATTCTCACAAAGGCTCCATATGGGCTAGTGGTGGGCCCAGATCTCTGACACCCTAAATCCCACACTGCCTCTCCGGCCTGCCAAACTGCGCTGCCTGCCCTTTCCCTTCAGATGGGGCAGCTTCCTGCCTCCATGCCTTTGCTCTTGCTGTGCCTCCATCTCTACGTCATCACATTTGGAGTCTGTCCAGCAAAGCCCATCTCAGATACCCAATCCAGGCCCCTGCCATTTTCCCATCTTGTTATAGCTTGAATGTCCTCCCTCTTGTAGTAGGCTAACCTCCTTGAGGGCAAAGACCACATTGTTTGAATCGCTGATAATGCTTTGCCCATAGTAGGCATGAGTAAATCTGCATGAATGAGTGACTTGGCGAGCCTTTGGGCTCTTTGCAGAGAGTAATAGTGCACATCTCGATGGGTTACCTCTTCCCAACACTTAGAAGCTTCCTTGTCCATTTCTTTTCTGCTTTGTCCCAGTGGATGCCAGCTGGCTTGCTTTTCAGCAGTTAAATATGCAGCCCTTTACATATCAGCTGTTTCATCTGCAGAACTACAGAGTATTTTACAAGTAATCAGTTCATGCAGATTGCACATAAATCATGTCTGCTCTGGCCCTTTGGATACTAATGTTCCCTTATTAAGGCATAAGTAAGCCTTCCTGTTCTCATCCATTCTTTCAGACTTTTTTAAATTACTGAAAAGTAGAGCCTAGTTGTCGCTACACCACCTCCTTCCATTCCACCCACCCGATGCCCTCGTTGCTTTTTTGAGGTTCAGTTTGTTTTTCTGGAGCTTGCCAAATTGCCTTAGGAAGCTGGGTGCCTTGTAAATGAATTAAGCAAAAGGAAATTCTTATCTCTAAAAGGAAGTGGTCACTGTGTTTCTGTGTGTGATGTTCTTGGCTGGTTAATATTTTTGTGAAATATGTTCTGATGGCAGCAGTGGTACCCCAGAGAGGAGGGAAGCATCCGTTATGCTTTGTACACAAAAGCAAAATCTCTTCTGCTGAAGCTGGAGGAGTGGATGAAAAGCTGTTTCATGAAAGTCATTCTGCCCAAACAAACAGAGAGCCTTCATTGTTTTTCATCCCGTGGAAGATTGGAAGCTCAGCTCACCTTAATGTGCCCATTACTTTAACATTTCTTTATTTTCTTTTCAAACTGGAACTACAGATTTTTGCTCTAATACACGTGGATTTCTGCTTCCAATTGCTCTATCCCTGCTATTAGTGTTCAGTCAGTTTTCATTTTGGTCTAAAATGACTCTCTAAGAGCTTGGAAGCATACTATTATTTCCTGCAGTTTGGTCTAAAAATGAAGAAAAAGGGGACTTTCAGACAAGGCCCATAAAAATACCACCATCTACTTTTAGAGATGTTTTATGAATATAAATTTCCTGTCTAAATAATTACTGTTGAGGGTAGAAAGGACTTGGAGTTTCGAAATTGTAACAACAACTTATTCTGTCTTAGCAACCACAGGGAAGGTGACACGTCTCTTGTTTTTTATAGATGGGCTGACACTATAATGCACTGTATTGCTTTTTAGATCCCATTTTTTATTCATGGATACAGATTATAGTGGAACTGAGGCAGTGGGAGGTATTATTTTCCTCAGATGGGGAAAAAAAGGTAAAAAACAGGTATGCTTTTGGTGTCATTTAAAAAAATCTCAGGACGGCTGGTAATAGTATCTTAGCAGAAGGAGAAGCCAGCCTGGGTACCGAGCGCAGTCGTCTGTGTTCAGGTCCTATATTAAATTATACCCTCAGTTTCGTAAAGGCTGAGGTGTGTCATGTATTCTTCAGGAAAATTATGGCGTCTTTTATACTAGGGTGTTTAAAGACAAAATCTCAGGAAAAAATCACCTCCCCGCCTTTTTCCTTTGGCCAGCAGCTGCTGAAATGGGTTGCGGATTGAACAAGTTAGAGAAACGTGACGAAAAACGGCCTGGGAATATTTATTCAACTTTGAAGAGGCCTCAGGTGGAAACCAAGATAGATGTGTCCTATGAATACCGCTTCCTGGAGTTCACAACTCTGAGTGCCGGTGAGTACACGGGCTGTGCACAGACACGGGCAGGTGGGGTCTCCAGCAGGGGCCTACGGGGGATGGGGGTGCTGTTGGGAGAGCTGGATGGGGTAGGGGCTGTGAAGAAATGAAAAGGGCAGGCCTGTCTCAAGGGGGCAGCTTACAGAGATCCAGATTTTTATGTGAAATCTCTCACTTTTTAAAAAATGGTGGCTGGGCGCGGTGGCTCATGCCTATAATCCCAGCACTTTGGGAGGCCGAGGCGGGTGGATTACCTGAGGTCAGGAGTTCAAGACCAGCCTGACCAACATAGTGAAACCCCATCTCTACTAAAAATACAAACGATTAGCCAAGCGTGGTGGCGGGCGCCTGTAATCCCAGCTATTCAGGTGGTTGAGGCAGGAGAATTGCTTGAACCCAGGAGGCGGAGGTTGCAGTGAGCCGAGATCGTGCCACTACACTCCAGCCTGGGAGACAGAGCCAGACTCTGTCTCAAAAAAAAAAAAAAAAAAAAAAAAAGAAAAGAAAAAAAAAAGCAACTAATTACAATTTTAACAAATGAAAATCATGTGTGAGCCAAGCAATACATATGGATGGGCTGAATTTGACCCATGAGCCAACCAGTTTGCAGACTGTTTCATAGCAAGCCCCGTGGAGAAGGAAGATTTGCCGTCTCTCCTCGTATGAAACTTCCTGTCCACCCAAATTCACCTGCCTGTTGTCTGCCATCTCGTAAGAGGGCTCATCCATCTGAGCTTGGCTTTGCCTTGGCTGAGCCAGAGGGAGTCGGGTCACCTACCATGCGAGTGTCCAAGGACTGAGGAAGCAGGGAATAGCCCATGAAGACTGGGAAGGGATGGTCAGCATCAGCATCAGAGCATTTGCTGAACACCTGCTGTGTGCAGAGTGTTGGGCCAGTGTTGAGGGGGGAAGTCATGAGGCATGTCCTGGCATCTTGCGGTATTCTGTCTGATGGGAGACAGAAGACTCATACAAATGAAAAAACAAAAACAATTCCACAGGTTTTAATAGTGAGTTGGAAAACACTGAAGACATGTTTTTGGAAAAGGAAGAAAATGCTCTTCTTTTTGGGTCCCAGGAGTTTGAGAGCAAAAACTGGGCACTATGTAACGAAGTCATCTGAACACATTATCTCCCTGGGCTTCTGGGTATACTTTAAGCTTCTATGATTGGAAAGGAGAATGAGAGGAAAAAGCCCTCAAGTTCATGGATTTGAGTCCTGGCTCTGCTTCAGAGTAACTGGGTAAATCACTGAGCTTCCCAGTCCTGTAGTGTCCTCATCCATAAAAGGAACACGGGTGTCCACTTCATGGGGCAGTTGTGAAGATTAGAAAGGTGGATATGGTGAAGCTCGTAGCACAATGTCTGGCATGCAGTAGGGTCTGCAAGTGTTCTCTTCCTCCCCTCCTCCCCAACTACTCTCTGCTGTGGCTATCTCTGTACTGAGGCTCCAATTGCTTCTTGAGCTCTGAGAAAGGACAGCTGAGTGTCTCTGCAGGGACAGGCTGTGCATCCCCTGCAACAAGTCACCACAACTGAAGCCAGCATCTTCCTTTTCAGATTGCTTCCTTCCAGTGCCCTTGATGAGTCAGTCATGCCACCATCATCCTCTTAAATGTGCAGATATCTATGACCATGGTTTCCCCCTGCATGTAGTTGCCATTCCTTCGCCCAAGCCTATTAAAACCATGTCTGTAAATGCCTCTAATATACCTAATGTAACACACAATTATTTGGAGCAGTTGGTCATGCATTTGGTCCTCCATTTATTTGTTCAGTGAATATTAAGTGCCTACAATGTGCTGGGCATTGTGAGAGGATTAGGGAAAAACAGAAGCATGTCTAGGAGAAAAGATTGGAAGGAAATATTTAAGTATTAGGATGCTGAGATGATGGGGGAATTCTTTTTTCTCCCTTTTGCAGTTGTGTTGTTTTTCATCGTGGTTATATGTCTTTAATTATGACGAAGAGTAGCTTTGCTCCCAAGAACCTTCACAAACACATGAAGTTTCCATGCAGTGCTTTGTCCCCCGACTGCTTCGTAGCTGGTCTCTGAATGATTTCCCTGACCTCCTTATTTGTTTGTTTCCCTGAGCTTCAGCTGCAGCATCCACACTGCTTTTGTGCATTGTGCTGTCCTTGATGGAATTATCTTTTGTTTTCTGATTATGAAATAAACATACACCCATTATAATGAGCTAGGACAACACTGGCGGATATCCCACATGGCCTCCCTGCTCCTGCCCTTGTCCTCCTACAGATCCTGCCAGTCCTCTAC